>NW_026931662.1:0-47905 GCF_032062105.1 Saccostrea cuccullata
TAAAAGCGCAAACCCCTGCCCCTTAATTAATGCTGTCTCTTGGTCAGTGCTTCAAGGCAAAGGAGGACAAGTAAAATCAATTATCAAAATTAATCAATGGGAACTAAAATATTTTTGTTGTTGCTGGTTTTGAAAGATTCGGGCTGAACTTAAGCGGTAAAATTGATATAATGAATTTTACTTTTTAAAAAAAAAATTACTAGGCTATCAATTATTTGCGATGTTTTCTCTAATACAGCGAATCATAGGACTATTTGAACACCAGAGAAAAATATGAACTGAACATGTTCATTAATAAGAAAAAAATCTTTACAACAAATTAAGGATATATTTTAGTCAGAACAACATAATGTTATTGTGTATTAGTAGTTCAGGTTTTAATTACGTCGCTCTAACGCCGGTGTAAAGACGAATAATGACCCCCATCGAATAATGACCGGGGGGTCATTTTTCAACGACACAAAAAATGACCCCACCCGTAGAAAAAAATCATTTTTTGTAGAAAAAGAGTCCTAGGGGGTCATTATTTTATATGTTAGTCCTATAAAATGATGACCCCCATTGAAAAATGACCCCCTTTAAAGTGATACAAAATATACACTTTTTGATATCTTTTTTACAGCGAAACTAATTTTCACATTTTCTGTAACCAGAAAAATACAAAAATCGTATGAAATAATTAAGAGATTCACGTAGTCTTTCAATGCTAAAATTGTGTTTGAAAAGAGATTCTTTAATTTTCAAGTAAATAAAATTTTGATATTCCTCCTTATAATGTTTGCTTAAAGAATGATATTCCACTTGTTTTTAGAAATTAAACCATGCAAAAATCAGGTTTAAATATTTTTTAATAGGAAAAATTAAATTTTCCGTCATTTCAACTTTAGTTTAAGTTTGGCAAATCCTTTTTGACAATGAAAGAGGAGGAACTGTTTATCCCCCCCCCCCCCAAAAAAGAACATTACGTTAAATCAAAACCAAAAATAATAATGATAATAAATGAAAAACAAAAATATAAATAAAACTCTATACATTTCAATAATTCTGAAAGAGGCTCTAGATAAAATATTGAAATGAAGTTAAGCCTTCACACAAGTACTATCATATCATAATTTACGTCGCATGATTAAAGCATACTTTAAATGTTGGTGGAGGTATACTTGAAAGTATTGTGGCAAAGTAACAGTTAAAAATAAGTAGAATAGTAGATTATTTTAAGCTTATTTTTAATTCCTTCTTATAGAAAAATAATGGTAGGGTGTTTTTTTTTTGCTTTTGTTCAATATCGACTTCATCCTAAATAAGAAAGGGGGCGGAGTAAGTATAAGACCTAAAAATATGCTCTGTAAAGCTATGGGCTAGTGTAAAATACACAGTCATTCTAATGCAAAAACTATACATGTAGACATAAACTTTTGATTTAGCACACAGTATTCATTACATTTCTTTTAACGTAGAACCTACTTCGCATGACATCATAACTGGTAAATGTGTTTAACCTGTGCTAACCCATTAAGACGTCATAATTAATTCAATGCCACTTTTTCCCGTACTTGACAGCTTCAATAGAAATGGTAGAAAATACTGCATTTTGAAATTCACAGAATTCAATCATATCAACATAATCTTGATTTAATTCATATATTTTTTGGGTTATAATGCTTAATGGCAATATATTTCTGGAATAAGAGAAAATATGTAGGCACCTTTTATTTACTAGATCTAGCAAGACTATCTAGTGTAATGAAATTACAATGTACATACAACTTTCGTAATAATTTGAATGGTATGTAACCATTTTAAAGGAATGCATAAATCGTAAGAAATCTTTAGTTGCCAGCTATATAGTGTAATATCTTGATGAAATGTGTCTAAGTCAAAGATGTACGTGTTGTAGATCGTTTGATCGTGTGTACATTTTTGTATTATCTATAATGAAATGATGTGCATTCCTTTTAACAATTATTTGTAACCTATTCATATTCTTGGTGTTTGATTACAATTTTTCTATTAAATATGATCGTTTTAAAGTAAAAGTACAATTTCTGAATAATATTTAATCTGAAAGTAACCCCAAACAGACATTTAATTATTAAATCCCGTGTAAGTGCAAAAAGGTCAAGAATATGAGTATCGGTAAATAGCCTATCTTTCATTAGTTAGAGGGGAAAGGTATATATTTTAATCACTTTTTGTAATCATTTGGCTATGTTCTTCATCATATTGAAGATTGAAACCATTGTGACAAAAACTTCTAAAAAACATTTACAAATGTAGGGTGCATAATTGACTAAAAATAATAGAGTTCATTTGACTTTTTTTTTAATGGTGGACTTATCTTTTATGTTAATTGAATAAAAAAGAAATAATTCTTGATAAAATGTTGTTTAATATTATTCAGTTAATAAAGTTTATAAACGACGATGTTTGAAGAAGTATTTTTGTGATTTTTCATATTCCCTTTATGACAAGTACCCCTAAAAACATTTGAAAATGTTAAGTCGCAGTATGTAAATACCATACAAAGTTTCACAGCCTGTTCTAGATTAAAAAACAAGGAAACATATCATGATATTTTAACTGATTGATAAGCAAGTACTAATTAATCATTTTGAAAAGTTTGAAAATCTTGTGACAAAGACTTTTCCGACATAGGTTCTACCTTAATTCTTGTTTTACTCCACCCTTTTACTCAGTTCTGAGTATATTTTTCAGAGAATTTAATATGAAAATCAGAAGAAACATTTTCATTGTTGTAACGTCTTCTTTAAAATGTATCATAATATGAAAAGTTAATTGAAGACCATTTCTTTTTATGTCCCCGTAATCGAAGATTTGCTGTTATATAGTTTTATCATGTTCGTCTGTATGTCCGTCTGTCTATCTGGCGGTTTGTTTGTCCGCAAAAACCTTAACCTTGACCTTAACTTTTCATTTATTGGAGCTATGACTTTCATATTTAATATGTGTATTCCTTGTGACAAGACCTTACTTTGGGTATCACCAAATTTGACCTTTTGACCTTTACCTAGGAGTTTGTCCCATTTTACACAAAAATGCCAAATTTTTACTTTGGCCATAACTTTTAAACGGTAGATACTAGAACTCTCATACTTTACATATGTAGTTTTTTGGCATTACCTTTCATTGGATACTAAAAACTTTGACCTTTTGACCTTGACCTTGGAAATTTCTGCACTTATGATTTTTTTAACCTTGGCCATAACTTTTGAACGGTAAGGGCTAGGGTATTCATACTTCACATATGTAATCCTTGTTACATTAAACATTTTCTTAAGAAATCATCAACTTGGGCCTTTGAGTTTGACCTACCTTTCAAAAACCTATCCTTAGCCATTACTTTTGAACAAGTGGTGCTAGGGCTTTCCAATTTTGCAGTTATATTTCTTGTGAGAAGACCTTACTTTGGGTAACAATATATTTAAATTGCATTTAAGAAAAGTTTCACAAGACGAAAGACCACCTTTAAGCAATTGCTTAATGGTGGCTTATAGGTCCTTAATGGTGGTTTAATGGTTGTCTTTAAGTCACCATTAAGTCACCATTAAGCGCCTTTAAGTAACATTTACACCACCATTAAGTTACCATTAAGCCATCTAAAAGTCCTTAATGGGTGATTAAATGTAGCTTAATGGTGGCTTAATGGTGGCTTAATGGTGGCTTACAGGTCCTTAATGGTAACTTTTAGACCACCATTAAGTCACCATTAAGCCACCATTAAGCAAGACTTACAGGTGCTTAATGTCCAAACTCCATTAAGCTACCATTAAGCTACCATTAAGCCACCATTAAGCCACCATTACGCAGTCGATATTACTGTTTTTATGGGTGAAAAATTATTATTATAGTGATTTGTCATTACAAATTATAAATGTCGAGTTCACACATATCTTGATTTGGTAAAAATAAGTAAAAGAACGAAATTCAAAATAAAAAAAGAAAAAGAAAAGAAAACCCCACACACGGGGCGCGAACTCATGACCCTTCGGGTAGATGGCAGCCACCTTAACCATTGGGCTAATTCCACTCTTGACTCCTGAAGGAAAATATTAAACATTTATTTTGCACAAAGTTTGTTTTGGACTTGTAAAAGTATTTATTTTGTTGAACGTCTCCAAAGTCTTGAATTGATTTATTAATCAAACTATAAACATTTTTACTTATGGATCTTTTAAAAGGCTTATATCACATTAATATTTCTACACCGTTGAGTTCGGCTTTTAAATTGTAATTAATTCACTCTTTTATTTGAAGATTAATACGTGTAAGCATTAAATCAAGATTGAAATTAAATTAATTATAGATAAAACACAAAAAAAATCTATCACCGGGAAAGACAGATGATTTATTTAAATAATAAAATATTCTGCGGATATTAACGGATTTTGTGTCTAAGATTTAGGCCTATAGTGACAATCCTCGTTTACGAGTTACCTGGTTATTGTTTACAAAAACTTTTTTTCGAATATCATATTCAGTTAAAATTCTTTTTGTATCATAATGGGTATCAAAATAATTGTCATTTTGCAATGAATCATAATTTTTAATTTGTTATATGCTTGCATTAAATTTAAATTTTGTCAAAATAATTGATCATCAAAATCTGTTAGGGTACGTTGTGTATGTATAGTTTCCTGTTAGTTGACCGGGGACGGTGGACACCTAATTAAGGTCTATTGTTTAACCAGTCGGTACTGTACACTGTTAATCTTACCCCGTTTCACAATGTGTATAAATCTGGTCGGATATCATGTTTAATCTGATAGGTTGTTCTTCTGAAAATCGATTTTGAAATAACAATGATTGAAGACCGACTAGATTTTGACAGATACTTACCGCTGCATTATAAAAAACAATAACGAATTAATTCAAATTATTCATGATGTAAAAGTCAAACTTTGAAAACTAAACATTTTTTAGTCAAACTTTGAAAACTAAACATTTTTTTTTATACCTGTGGCCCCAGTCCCCCCCCCCCCCCCCCTCCAAAAAAAAAAAAAAGACAGATTTTTTTTCTAATGAGGACATGACTTTATATTCCTGGGAATTATGTAGCAGAATATGTTGTTTTTAACACATGAAATAAAAATACCATCTCTTTTTTTTTTTTATTTTTTTTTTAAAAATTAATATAATTATATTTGGTGTTTATAAATAAAGATAATTTTAACAACAGATTGATTTTCGGTAGCGAGAAATTAAGATATTTCACAAGGGGTTGGCCCCCGGCGTGTAATAATATAATCATTATTTTAAAAAAACAAAAATCATATACACAAATAATAAAAACAACGTATGTAATAATTATTTATTTAAGAAAAAATCATATGCGGTAATAAGATAAAATTTCTTTTTTAATGATACTGTAAATGATTAAAATAAAATATTAGAAACCGGGAGCAAGCCCCTGTTAGCTAACTTTATTCTCAGTGCCCGAGATTTTGCATGTTAACAGAAATGTTATTTAAAAATTACGATGGAGACAAAATAATAAATCTCAAAAAAAAAAAAAAATAGATTTTGCGTAAATGACATTGAAATAACTTTAAAAGTTAGATCAAAGATTCGATATAAAATGCGTAAAACGTAAAAGTTTAATGAGGTTTGACCATTAAGTCACCATTAAGCTCGGCTTAAAGGTGGCTTAATGGTAGCTTAATGAAGTTTGGACATTAAGCACCTGTAAGTTGCAGCTTAATGGTGGCTTAATGGTGGCTTAATGGAGTTAACTTCTTTAAGCACCATTAAGTCACCATTAAGCCACCATTAAGCAATTGCATAAAGGTGGTCTTTCGTCTTGTGTTTAATCTTCGCAATGTTGCCATACAGGGACATATCTGTTTCACAAACACATCTTTTTTATATATGAGGATTTGCAGATAAGAGATGGATACCTCAAAGCGTAACAGACGGACGGACGGACATCCCGATCACTATATACCCTCTCGCTTTTCAAGGGGAGGAGTTAATAATATATAATACTGCTGATTTTTTCTGTCAGTTCGATGATTTCCACTATCAAAAAACAATGTTTACCTAACCCTTAAGGCTTAACTTTTACTCCTTTAGATTCTGAATCATTGCATTGACATTAAAATGTAGCTATAATTGTATAATGTTATGAGATAAACATATCATCACTTTATTGCTAATAAGCTCAGGTGAGCATTTTGGTCAATATGCTTCTTTATCTTTTTTTTTCGTTGCCCCCTAAAAATTTTAGCTTTAATCTACAGGGGGTTATTTTTCTACGGGGGTCATTTTTCTTCACGTGGGTTCTGCAAATTTTTAGGGTGGTGACACTTTTTCTACGGGCAAAAGGGTCATTTTTCTACGTCGAATAATGACCGGGGGTCATTTTTTGCTGTCGATAAATGACCCCCGGTCATTATTCGATGGGGGTCATTATTTGTCTTTACACCGGCGTCACTACAAGTAAGAGAACATTTATCAAATACGGCAGCCGTATTTAAATGATGCATACGTTAAATACCTGTAAATCCGTAACGGAGCAAGATACATCCTAATATTTACTGTTTATATCCACCTAAGGTTCTATATCATTTTTCAAGAAAAAAGTCATTTTCGAAACATTTGGACATAAGGGGGGGGGTTGCTTGGAACGGCTCATATAATATAACCATTTAACATTGGGGCTTACCTTTTTCTGTTGGTTTAACCCCATTTTCAATTAGCCCCTGCCCCCACTTCTGACGCCTATATGAAATATGGGTTGATTTCTGATGCAAGGACATTAGAGGTGCTTTGTATATTTCATCTATACTTCTTTAATGATTTTTGATGAATAACCAAAGAGAGACACCATTAAATAATTTATTATAGTACGATGTATTGAATTTTTACTTTCGCAGAAGAATTGTAGTCCACAGGCATCTAGCATCGGTTGGAGGGGCATTTTTTTCACAGATTTCTTTTATATACGAGTTGTTCATTGGAAGTCCTGTTGACCCCCCCCCCCCCCTTCCACCCTCGGTTGCAGTATTATCAAATAATTGTTAATAAGGTTAAAGTTGTGTTTAAATTATATGTTATGAGTAAAACAAATGGTACAAAAAGATCTAATTTCTTTTTAAATGATTGATATGTTATGGAATAAGAATCTTATTATTTTTTTTTTCTAAAAGAGATAACAATTTATAGAATAGAAATCACAAAATATGTAATAAGAAAAAAACTTTTTTTCTATTAGGAATAAATCATACCAAAAATGAATCACATTTTATCTAATAGAAATTGAATATTTTAGACAAAGTCATAAGAAGTTCCTTGAATTAGTGCTATACTTTACAGGCCTTACATTACAACGAAGGAATAAAGCTTATTTTACCCTTTGCGATCCATAAAAAAGCGTAAACTTCTCCGATTCATATTATGTCGTATAATCTAAAATAAGCTTCATTGCTTACATCTAAATTTTTGGTAATATGACACTTTTTATACCAATGATGGCTTTAAATTTAAAATGTTTTAAAAGTAACGTCAACAGAAGTAATACGTTTTTGACGTAATTCATTGCGGCGTAAGGCTATATGGTATAGATGAAATATTTGATTCAATCAAATAACGTGTTTCAACTTAAATTGTGACCATTCATCAATTATTTATAATTTAAAAACATTTTTTTTCTGGATTTCTTTCAGATGAAATAAAAATACTACAACGAGTCATCCCTCCAAATGTTAGGGGTATGTATAACATCGCAGATACTTTGGACGTACGGATGTTTTGTCGACAACTACTTTCACATTTTACATTTGCGCACCAAAGTTAATTTTCGTTCAATTAATGAGGCCTCTCATATCCAAATATGTATTTTGTTCTTTTAATTAACGTTGCCTTAGAATTTATGAAAACTGTAATTGGCCTGTGCTTTTTTACATTTAAAAATCCAATGCATTTGATTTGACCATTTTACACATAACATAATAAATTTATCTTACATTTGTCTTAGATAGAAAAAAACATAATTCAAAATTGAATTTGAATTATCACAAATATTTTGTAATTAATATATCCGTGCAGAGATGACATTATATCAGCCGAATTCCTTGAACATTTTTTTTAAATCCTAAAACTCTTTTCAAGGGATATTTTCTTGTTCATTTCAATTTATGTACGAAAATTCATTATGATTTGGCAGCAGGGAAAGACATACGAGCGGCGTTCAATATTTTTTGTTCCTTATGGTTTTCAATATAAATTAGATCAGTCGATTCGGGATCTGGTCATCCATGAATGAATATATCATTTATTGACATATTGGCAGAATTTGGAACAAGTCTTTGCACTGTGAAACACACACTTACGTTTGCAACTGACCTACCTGAATGTACACTGAACATCAATTACGGGTAAAACACAAAGTCTTGAGTCACTTGAAATAAGAAGGTATATTCTTGCTCGTTGTGCCATTGGTATAGAACGAAATGAAATATATGAAGAAATTGTTCGGATATGTGGTGAGTCTGTTATTTCAAAAAGACAGTTTACAGATGGGTTAGCAAGTTTAAGAGTGGTAAAACACGTGTTTCCGACGACAAACATTCTGGAAGACCACCAAGAGCAGTCACCGAAAGTAACGTTTACAAAATCCGTGATAATTGTAAGACAGATGCACGACTTACCGTCAAAGATAAAGCAAAACGTGTAGGAATTTCAACTGGCAGTGTTTTTACTATTTTAACGATTTCCGATCCTCAGCAAGGCGAGATAACTCGTACTCATATTCGGAAATAGTTTATTCGTACCATAAAATCCGGTATTTATAATTTTTGGAAATCTTTTGTGAAAGAAGGAAAGTATATTAACGATGTAACTAGTAAACAATCAACAATGGAGGGAAATCCCTCTAGAGCAAGAAACAAGAAAGGTCGCTTCAAAAAAGGGACCAGCAGTTTTTTCTAGCATTTGTGTAAACACCGGTATTGATGTAGATAACAATGAGACCCAGACCAGCAGTTTTACCACAGACACTTGCGTAAATAACAGTACTGCCGTTGACGTAAACAACTCTGAAACTCAGAGATGGATTCCACATATTCTTACCAAAGCTGAGATGAGGGATCGTTTACAAAAGTGCCAAAAACTTTTTGAAATGTTTTAAAGTATGGACACTAAGATGCTAAGTCAGATTGTCACAGGTGATAAAACATGGGTCCATTATTTCCAGCCAGAAAGAAAAGTGAAAAATCAGATTGGATTGGAAAGAATTTGAAGAGGCCAACAATTGCAAAAAGTACTCAAACTTCTAAGAAAGCTCTGAACGCAATATTTTTCGACTCAAATGGCTTGGTAGTTCAATATGCAGTCCCACAGGGCAAAAGTGTCACTGGAAATATGTATTCCTCACGTATACTTCCGAGACTTTATAATTTTTACAAAAAAAAGACGACCTAATACCGGTTTGAGAGGCATTAAACTTCTGCATGACAATGCTCCTGCACATAAAGCAAAGGTTTCCCGAGACTATTTACAGCGTCACAAAGTTGTCGAATTTCCGCATCCTGCATATTCACCTGATCTTTCTCCTTGTGACTTTTTCTTGTTTCCAAAACTAAACGAAGCTCTCTCTGGAAGACGTTTTCAACGCGGTCAGGGCTGGGATCATTTATTTTTCAGCATTTATGGGGTATACCACAAAAAACTTACAAAAAAGTGTTTTTGACTGGATTAAAAGAGTTCATCTCTGTATTAAATACAAGGGAGATTACTTTGAGGGAATGCAATAAATGATTTTAATTTCTATTTCGTTTTTGTTGCTGTAATATGGTTTGGACAAAACATATTGAACGCCCCTCGTATTAGACCTCTGCAAAAGTCAGTTAAGTCAATAGTGTGTTAAAATCACTACAATCATTCACATTTGATAAAATACTAAATTAAAAAAAATATTGCTTTTCTTTAGACCTTCATGAAAAAGAATTCATTCAACGTTGGAGAGAAGAAGATGTCGTTTACTTTGAGACTCACAACTTCCAAGAAATGCTGGATAAAGTCAGAGAGCAGCACTATATGACTTTTGTGGGTGTCCCAGGTTCGGGAAAATCAGCTACAATTCATCATATAGCCTTTATTCTACAAAGCAAAGGCTATGAGATTGTTCCAATCATAGACATTAAGAAGATTGAAGATTATTGTGATCCTAGCAATGCACAGGTGTTTGTCGTTGATGACGTGGTAGGGGTGATACGTCTTCGAAAACAAAAATTAGAGTCTTTGATAGACTATGCAGAAATAATATCAAATCCCTCCAATAAAAAAACAAAAGTATTGATGTCAAGTAGGGAAGTTGTGTTTAACGAATGCTATTTTTCATTTTTCAAAAATGAGGAAAATGTTATTAAATTGAACACACCAGAAAATGCTCTGAATGATGTTGACAAAAAAAAATATTCTAAAGAAGCATGGCTTAGATATGGATCTATTGTCTCCTTCGCTGCTGAAGAATAAATCGGGAATGTTTCCCCTGATTTGTAAATTATACTCAAAAAAAGATAAATCAAAAATCAATGTTGAAAGATTCTTCACCTGCCCAGTTGAATACATCTTAAGGGAATTTGACAAAATGCAACAACAAAATAGATTATTCTATGCTGCGTTGGTCTTGTGCATGTTGAATAACAATAAATTATCAAAAACATTGCTGAAAAACACAGATAACGAGTTCTTTTGTGAAATGAAATCAAAAGTACTGGAATGTTGTAAAGTTGAGAGTTACACGGATGCGTTCAAATTCATCGATGCTTTGTCAATAATGGAGGACACATACACAAAACTCTGTGCGACTGAGTATACCTTTGTGCATGACTTCATGTTTGATGTGATAGCATATCATTTGGTTGCCAGTTTCCAGATCTCATTTTGCAATATATCGACAGCAGTTTCGTTGCAAAAAGGGTAAAAATTCACAAATGTCAAAAACAGCAGTTAGAAAACGAAACACAACAAGATAGTGTCAAAGTTGCAAACAGTGATGGCAATAAGCAAAAGGAAAAGACGGAAGTTTTAGGCTGTGAAAACAAAAACAATGAGTCATTAGATCTTTGCATTACACTAACAGAGGATCAATATTCAATGCTAGCAGAACGTTTTTACAGAGATATTAAAAATATGGATCTTTATGATGTTTTCATGAATGACGTATTAAAAGAGCCTAAGGTGTGTCATGCTTTTCTTGATTTGTTAATGACCAAGCCTTACACAGAGTTGAAAGTTTTATTTTTGTCAGAACAGAAAGATGTGTCTAAGGTAGTGAGTACAGGAAAAAATGCGTATGGCAGAAAGAGTTATAGACAACAATTTTTGGTAAACGAAAGAACGATATCACTACGTATATCAACTTACAGTGTAAGGATTATCAGTTGGGTGATTTACTGTGGACACAGTCAGATTTTAAAGTACATCCTTACACAACTTGAACTACAGAACGAAATACAGTCTGAACTTTTCTGGAATAATTGCAAACCTGGTTTAAGCTCTGCAAAAAAGCAAAGCAAAATGAAAAAGATATTGCAGCAAATGACGGATAAATTAAATCCCTTGAATTTGATCATTAAATCAAGAAAGCCCAAACAGATCATTGATCCGTATAGTTCTGAAAAATGTCGCCTACTTCTGCTCAGTTGTTACAGTGGTGATTTAGAGACTTTTAGTTTATGTGTGAAATATTTTCATAAAAATGAGATAAATAAGGAGTTAAGATCTTTCGGCCAATTTCGGGTAGCGTATGACACGCCGCTTCTTGCAGCATGTGAGGATGGTCATATGAATATTGTTCAGGAATTGTTAGAAGTGGGTGCTGACGTCAATCTACAAGGAACACGTGAAACACCATTGGAAGCAGCATGCAAACATGGACACGTAAAAGTAGTAAAACAGTTGTTAGAAACAGGGGCTGATGTCAATATTCAAGGCTGGAAAAATACTCCATTGACAGCAGCTTGTAAACATGGACGTATAAATGTAGTAAAGCATTTGATAGAAAAAGGGGCTGATGTTAATCTTCATGATAGACAAGATACTCCATTGACAGCAGCTTGTGAGGATGGACATGACTCTGTAGTCAAAGTATTGTTAGAGGTAGGTGCAGATGTCAATCTAAGAGGCAAATTCGCAACACCACTAATAAAAGCATGTAGGAATAAACATATGTGTATAGTTAACGAGTTACTAAGAGTGAAGGCTGCTGTAAATCAGCAATGTTTATTAGATACACCACTCATAGCAGCATGTGGAACAGGGCGTGTTGATATAGTGAAGAAACTTGTTAAGGCGGGAGCTTATGTCAATCTAAAAGGTTTATATTCTACTCCTATGACAGAAGCATATAATCATGGACATATGGATGTAGTTAAGGAGTTAAAACTTTCTGGAGCAAACCTAAATTTAGAGGGTAATTATGAGACACCACTGATAGCAGCATGCACTGGCGGGAATATAAATGCAGTTAAACAACAGTTAGAGGAGGGAGCTGATGTTAATCCACGAGATATGCCAACGTCACCTCTGATAGAAGCATGTTCACATAAAAATGAAAAAAATTGTGACATTGCTTTTACAGGCAGGAGCTGATGTCAATTATGTAGGAATAGAAACACCACTGACAGAAGCGTGTCTGCTTGGATCTATAGATGTAGTAAAGATTCTGCTTGAGGCGGGGGCTGAAATTAATAAAACAAATCACTTTCTTACATCACCATTGACGCGTGCATGCATGTTTGGACATCTAAGTTTAGTAAAGGATTTGATAAAGGCGGGGGCCGATGTCAATATGGGGGATTTCCTTCATACACCATTGGCAGCAGCATGTATAAAAGGAGATATACTTTTAGTGAAGGAGTTGCTTGAGGCAGGGGCGAATGTCAATCCACATGATGGAGGGGAATCACCACTCTCTGTAGCTTGTGATGGAGGGGATATTCGTTTAGTGATAGAACTGCTAGAGGCGGGGGCGAATGTCAATCCACAGGATGGAGAAAAATCACCACTTGCGGCAGCATGTAAAAAAGGAGATATGCGTGTAGTTTTGAAACTGCTAGAAGCGGGGGCAGATGTCAATCCACGTGATGGAGGAAAGGCACCACTTACGGCGGCATGTGAAGTTGGAGATGTAAGTGTGGTGAAGAAACTGCTAGAGGCTGGGGCAAATGTCAACCCTCAGGGTAGAAATAAATCCCCACTCACGGCAGCATGCGAGACAGGATTTATAAGTGTGGTTAAGGAGCTGCTAGAGGCGGGGGCGAATGTCAATCCACAGGATGGAGTAAAATCACCACTTGCGGCAGCATGTAAGAAAGGAGATATGCGTGTAATTATGAAACTGATAGAAGCGGGGGCGAATGTCAATCCACGTGATGGAGGAAAGACACCACTTACGGCAGCATGCGAAGTTGGAGATATAAGTGTGGTGAAAGAACTGCTAAAAGCGGGGGCAATTGTCAATCCAGAGGGTGGAGATAACACACCCCTCACGGCAGCATGCGAACTTGGAGATGTTAGGGTAGTAACGGAACTACTTAAGGCGGGGGCAAATGTCAATTTACAGGGTACAGATAAACCGCCACTAACAGCAGCATGCGAGGTTGGAATTATAAGTGTGGTGGAGAAACTGCTAGAGGTGGGAGCAGATGTCAATTTGCAATATGAAAAAGAAACACCACTGATAAAAGCATGTAAACATGGATATATCGGTGTTATAAAAGAATTACTTAAGGCAGGTGCTGACGTTAATTTTCAAGGAGAATCAGATACACCCCTAACAGCAGCATGCAAGTGTGGAGCTGTAAGTGTAGTAATGAATCTGCTACAAGCGGGTGCTGATGCAAATTTGCAATGTGAATTTTATACACCGCTGAAAATAGCATGTACTTTAGGACTTTCTGTTATTGTGAAGGAACTCATACATAATGTCAATCTAAAAGATTCTGAATATACGCTACTGGGAGAATACGTTTATATGGTAGATGTAAAAATGACGAAGGTTTTGTTAGAAGCAGGAGCTAATATCGATGGACATAGGGAGAAAGAAAAGGGGAGTCTTTATAAAGCAGATTTCAAAAACGCCATGAAGGTTTTATCTGCTCAGCTTATGTTCAGCAATGATAACGCACATTCAAAGAAGTGTGATAAAGCTTTTTTGTCTTCAGTATATATTCAGCATGATTGGTACAAACTTGATGTTGTAGAACAGATATTTCTCAAGATCGACATGTGTCATTTGTGTAGCTTAGAATTACCTTTTTATGACTGTTCAGTCAACTCTATATATGCTTACGTGCAAACTAGCAAGGATGATATGTTCATGACACAGAGAAGAGTGTGGCATATGAAAATGAAGGATGAATTTTATCAGACGGTTATATATGGAAACTGTAATGTACTGAAATATCTTTTAAGTCTTAGTCTAGATGTTAATCAATGGATATGTTTGCACTACAAAGGGATGCATTACTTGAAACCTCTGCTTTTCGCACTAATTGATGAAAATAGAGTCGTCGACAGAGTAGAGAAGTGGAGTATACTCCTGGAGGCTGGTGTGAATATCAATATCAGGGTGTTGTACAAAGAGTATCAATCTTTGGCGGATGATGAGTCTGAATGGATATTTGACAGAAAAGATAACGGAAGTATGTCTGCTCTAGAGGACGAGAAGACACTTGTGTGAATCTCGAAGTAGCTGCTGTTGGTCCGACATTATGAATATCCCAGTACATAAAAGAATGTTCAGAGAAATAAAGAAATATGTGAGGCGATACTCTGTCTGAAGAACATATTGAAGATACGAGTGTTGTCCAAAAAGATCGTGAATAATGGCATGTTTGTCAACATGAATAATTCAATATATAATAATTGTATACAAAGATATTATTATGAAACTCCAGATCAGCTTAGATTTATTTTCATTGTTTGAACTTAACATTTTAGTACAATTCGCATATATTACATGTAAAGCTCGTCGATAGTATAACCGGACGGGGTTAAAATGCCATGAATTTAAGATGAATTGTTCTTATTAAAATGATTTTTCTTCCTTTATAAAACGGGTCAAAGCTTAATTAATAAATCCAATTATGCATTCAATTAACCATTTTCATTCAAACAAATATTTTTACATTGTTTAGTTTTTTAAGCAATGATACAACAATGAAAACGTATGAGTGTTATATTATATATCAAACATTTTACTTTGTTTATTTTCTAAAAGCAATGAGCCAACAGTGAAAACATATTGTTATATTTTATATGATAAAAGGTCTTTCAAATGGATGTGTATCAAATTACATTTTAAATCTCTGTTGTTTTCATTTTCAATATATATATATGGAACATTTGTTGAGTTGCAAAGCTTGATTTTTCCGCGTTTTATATTAATTTTACTACATTTTTTTGAAATTACAGCATAGTTAAGGCTACAGAAAGGGGCGGAACCTAAGAGCTATGTGCACTATTGCATTTTTCTGCCTTCCGATTTCTCAAAATTTGAAGTCAATCATACATGCTATTTTTGTACATCACTGAATAAAATACAATCCAATCTGACTATATCTAGGATTTATTTTTTTACTTTTTATGGGTCGTCATATAGTAGAATACAGTCTCAGAAGAAGCAATGTTTGGGGAAATTTTCAAAATTCAGTGCAATTGTCGATGATTTTTCATTATGTTAAATATGAGCACATGCTTGATCAGGATTCATAATAGAAAGTCAGATAGCTATCGCACATAAGAACTGACATTAAAAAAATCTATCTTGAGCAATTGCGCTCAATGTTTTTATCAAGAATTAAATGTGTCCTGTTCGCCCGAGGAAATTCAGTCGTAATTGACAATTTTTGTATTATATATATATATATATATATATATATATATATATATATATATATATATATATATATATATATATATATATATATATATATATATATATATACAACTTACAATCCTAAAAACCAAAATATTAAACCTATCGTTCGAAATCTGAACAAAATTCTCAAAACGGATGAAGAAATGTCAAATGTTTTTTTTTTTAATTCAAGTTTATAAACAGCAAATGGCAGCCCAAAAAACCTCAGAAGAATACTCTGTCCTTTCAAATTAACGAAATCTACAAAATTCGTTACAAAGTGTAAAGATCCGCGATGTGGCACATGTTCTGTTTTAAGAGAAAGATCGTCATTTAATTTCAGAGGAAAAGATTTCTTTATTAATTCAGACATGACATGTGAGTCCAAAAATTTAATATATGTTATTACTTGCGGAGGAGCCAACCAATTCTACATCGGTGAAACGGGGACCACATTGAAAGCCAGAATTCGTGTGCATAAACAGCATATTTAAGTTCCTGAGTACCGTAAGATCAAACTCAGCGAACATCGCGGATCTTTACACTTTGTCACGGATTTTGTAGATTTCGTTATTTTGGAAGGACAGAATATTCTTCTTAGGTTGTCTTGACTTTACAAAAAAGTAAAGTCAATATTTACAACCATTAAACACAGTATTTAGGATACATTAAATCTGATAATTACAGATCTTATATTTAAATACCATCTTTAATAATCACAAAAGTTAATTACTTTTTCCATTCAAGTGAATAAAGCCTTATGCCTATAATAAATAAGCTTTTTCTTCCAAATCAAACTGAAGAAGTTTGGAAATCATACTAAATATACAAAGTAACAACGTGTTGACTTTTACTATGTTTATTACAATACAAAATATTTTTTTACAAACATAAGATAAAAAAAACATCATATTTCTTGACAGCATAAGTTGCACATATTCTATCCTGGAAATCACATACACATAAAAAAGTATCCGAGACAGAGTATATTTCACGATAATGCTTTTCGCACATGACATGTTTCGTAATAAAAACAACTGTACATTCTCAAATTTAAAGTTGTGAATCCACATAAAACTGGGCTACTCTTTTCTCGTATATGCTTAATTAATTTATAATAGCTTCTTAAATGTCATAAGCGATTTATTTAAAGAATATATATGTTTCGTGTTATCTACTTTGGATACAGGGTTGTTGACATCATAGTAAACTTAGATTTACAGTACATACACCCCCCCCCCCTTTCTCCAAACATAATTTTTTTACCATAGTAAATCTTCATCGAAAGGTCGGTTGCCAAGCCCCAACCCCCCTAGATTTTGGTACAGTGGTGCAGTATAGTCAAAGAAGTTTAAGTAGTAGTGTATTTAAAGAAATTAGGTACTACGAGGGTTGTCCCGTAAAATCGTGGACAAGTTGTCTAGTGTAAAAAATAAACATCAATGCGTCCTGAAATTTTCACTATTATTTAGTACATATTTTAGTAATATACACAGCAAATTTCAGATAAATATATGCATAAATAAACAAATTATCTGATTTTATGCCATATATTGTATCACCTTACGGCGCATGGATTATAACGTCAAAGTGTCTAAAACAGCGTCTCGTTTTATCTTTGCTGAAAATGAAGTTGGATGATGAGTCCGACTTAAATTTAGGAATTTCATTGATACACATTCTTTAGTCTCCATAAACAGTCGAAGAACCAATTGGCACCCTCATGCGATCTTCTGAAGATATATCAGTAAGTTACGGACAATATTCTCACCATCATTCAACTAATAGAAAATTTCATATCGGCGGTCTACTGTGACAGCGTCTTTTGTTATTACATTAGGAGTTTGTCCGTATGTTTTGTACTCTCCAGGGACTCGATCAAAAAAGACTTCGCTAAGAAAACTTCTATTTCATTTGTATACTTAAGATATGGTGATATTTTTATAATCTTTTTCTTCTATGGTCATTTCAAGTCTCTAAAGGTGTCATTACAACATTGAATGAAAACGGAACTACTCTCCGGTGCGCCGTTACGTCATAAAACGTCGCCATTTTTCGTGTGTTGTGTTTACCACTTTCCCATTTCGAATGCTCAAGAAACTGCCAAAAATTAACCAAATGCCTTAAAATTTTTACAAAGACTTCAAAATTGATTGTGGAATTGAATTAGGATAATTTTAAACCAAATCTTATGTATTTAAAACTTTTATTTTGAATTAAAAATTGTGTATTCTTTAATAAAACCTTGGTTTTTTGTCTGTGTGCCGTAGGACAATACCCCGTGCACATTCAAGCGTAATAAAATCATTATTTTTGCCTATATCCTATCAAAAAAATTATCATGCACTTAGATATGATAAATAAACATTTACTGCAATTTTCAGCTTAGTGCGCCCATTACTTTTCGAGAAAAACGCTTTGTCCACGATTTTACGGGACAACCCTCGTATATGAAGTTCGATCCCCCCCCCCCCCAACCCCTTTCACGCCCCGAAAAAGGATTTTCGGGTTTGGACAATTTTTTTCTGTCAGTTTTTATTTTCAGGTCTGAAATAATATTTTTGTCCGCCCCTCTCTCCCACCCCACTTTCAAAATCGATGCTTCGTCTTTGTAATAATTAGTACTACGGGTTTAAAGGTGGATGGTGTTTGTGACACGGTATTAGAAGGTGGCCAGTGACCAAGTTTATGAAACCAATAAACAGCCCCTTGAGTACGGATGGCTGAAACATGCATGCTTTATAAAGATAATGACCCATTGGGAATAATAAATTTTTAAAAAATCATTGTTAATCAACCTATCCCCACCCCAACCTCGAAAAATAGGGGTTTTCATGGTAATTGGAAGTTATTTTTGAATGAACATAAGCATAAAGTTACTGTTTTCTATAGTATATTAAATCGGAAAAATATAACGGGAACGGGGGGGAGGGGGGGGGAGGACAAATGTGTTGTTATTAACATTCATTGTCAAACTTGCGATGCATGGATACAATAAATATATATTCGATATTTATTGAAAAGGAAACTTGTCGGGTCTCGCCCGACTTTGTCAAAGACTCAAATGTACTAGTAAAACCATAATGCTCATTTCATGGGGGGGGGGGGGGGGGGGGGCACAGCCATACAGTTTTCAACTACCAAAAATTTCCTGACAACCAAAAAACAAAGCAAAAAAAGTAATCAGATGTTTTATTGAGGGGGCACAAAATTGAGGGGGCACAAGCATATAGAAGTTATGATTTCTATAGTATTTTATATATCGGCAAAATTATAAAATTATGGGGGGGGGGGGCACAATGTAAAGAATTGTACCCTCATTGTATTTTTTATATAAGTAATAATTTTCTCCCTCATCAATGTTCTTATTAGAAAAAAATGCCGATTTAAGAATTGCACAATTCAACGATAAGACCATATAATATTCTATATACGTATCTATTGTTTGAAGAATTTATATATATTTTCTAAAATGTAACCGAAAATTCCTTTTTATTTCGTTTTATTACATATATCTTTTTTCTTGCATTATCATTTAAGCAAATGACTCATTTGATATGAATATATTCAATGATTTCTTGATAGTAAAACATGATACAGGGGAGTAATCAAAGTTGAACCTGCCTTTTGATTGGTTAATTTGGATCTTGAATCTCGTAACTCGAATTTCGAATCTTGAATTTCGAATCTCGTATTTCGAATCTCGAATCTCGAATGAGCCTTCTGGGCTTTCTTAGTATAGGGATTTGTTAATATATGTATTTCAGTTAAACAGACGGTAACCGTCGAATAAAGATACAACGAAAGACAAGACATGTATAGAAGTGTTAACAAAATTGAATAATAAGTTGTATTAAGAAGAAAAAGATATTAAATTATGTAATTATTTGGATTTGATTTCTTATTTACTATTTCAATGACATAAACAGATATTTAAAGGCTTACGATCAGAAATAATAAAATGTAATTACAACCAAGGAGGTGTATTTGTGTTTCTTGATTCCTCTCCTCCCAAGAACTGATTATGAAAAGCATGCTCTCGAGGATTTCATGTACATTCTATGAATTGATAATTGAAATGAGGCATGTAACACAAGGTCTGTTTGTCTTGAAACATAATATTTGCATTTAGAATGCATAATCTCACCCTTCAACTCTCAAGCATATGTTCCATAAGTACGGCTTCAATGATTTAAAAAAATAACCATTCAAGACGAAAAATAGCCTTCTGGTCGCTCTTACCAGATGTGCAATCTGCCAATGTTGAAATATACACTCAGAAAGCAAATGGTTTTCTCAGTAAATCTGGATATTACGTGGCTTTTGTGATGTAATATAATATATCTCTTTTTTTTTAATTTGAACATTATATTTGTAACAATCGTCGGTATATCTAAAACACTACTTACGTAAGCAGTGAACACATGTTCAATATCTAAAACACTACTTCTTAAGCAGTGAACACATGTTCAAAACAAAGTATTTGAAGAATGTATCATTTTCATCAAATCTAACTACCTTTTGGAGAAAAGTTTTAAATAAACAAAGAGCTACGTTCACTTTATGCATAAAAAAGGCCCTGTTTAAACATCAATTAATTGACAATTATCGTCTTTCCCACTTTAGAATTATATCAAAATTAATTTATAAACCCTATTAAGTAGTATGATTTTAAGACACTGATAGGCTAACTGTAATATGCAATAAAAAAGAAATTTGATGGATAATTTTTTCACAGTGGAAGCAGAAGTGTGAGACTTTGTGCAATGAATAGGCAACATTTTAACCTAATTTGACAATGCATCTTGGTAATTGTAATTCTGTTTTTTGCTTACAATGCTTGATAAATTTAAATTTGATGTCAAATATTAATCCATGCAGACAGATGTTTAAATTCATATAACACAAATGATAATTAATTGATGTAGCAATGAAAAATTTACAGTCCTTTTCATATCATATTCTTATATTTTATCCTGCTTTTTCAGCTCTTCGGTGGTTGATGAAGGCTATATTAAAATTGTCAAATTTCTCTAAAACTAGCACGATGACCTGCCTTGAATTTTTGATATGATTTAGAACAAGGACTGAACACAAACATATAAAAAATTCAGAAAAATTCAATGGGTAATTTTTTTGGTTGACAAGCTATTAATCTCTACCTTGATATATACCTAACTGTAACATGTCCATAAAAACACGACAAAATTAATCAAATACATTCTCTCAATAGTTATTGATTAATCGCACTAAACAAAGGATATAAATTTGTATTTATAGCCTATTTAAAGCCTGTAAATGATATTTTGTTTTATAATATAAAACATTTTTCATTTACAATATTCCTCAGTCTTCTTCTCAGAGCACATGAAAGACGTTATATTTACCGAAATACCGTCCTGTTGATAAGTTCATCAAGATCAGTAATTCTTTTATAACCAGCTATATGGGATATAATACCCAGGTAGCACAAAACATTTTCAAAACATTTTATTGGAGTTGTAAAAAGGTTTTTTCGAAACATTTCAGACTAAACATTTTAAAAACATTTCTAAAACGTTTCCTCTTCTCTTTATAACATTTTAAAAACATTTTTAAAATGTTTTCAAGAAGCTTATGATTAAATCCTTTTGGAACATTTATCTAAAATATTTTTGAAACGTTTTAAAAATGTTTCAAAGGGTATGTTTAGCTTTCAAATATCAAAGATTTTTATTAACGTTTTAAAAACGTTCTAAAAACATAGTATGAAACATTCCTTTTCCATAAATCAGTAACATTGCATGAATACGTTTCTGAAACATTTGGAAGGAACGTTGTCAAAATGTTTTTGAAACATTCTTAATTCATTTAAGGAACATTTTTCTTACAATTATTTTAAGGGTATGTATTGCTTCCAAATATTAAAGATCTTATAAAAAGTTTTAAAAACGTTCTTAAAACATGAAATGAAACATTCTTTTTCTGTAAAACGGAAACATTGCCTTTACGTTTCTGAAAAAAAATGTACGGAACATTTTTAAAATATTTTTAAAACATTCTTAATGTCGCTGTTAGTTATAAACATTAAATTCCGGATATTTTTTAAAATGTTTATTAATTATAGCTTTTGTAACATTTTTTGGAAACATTTTCAAAATGTTTCTGAAACATTTATGTAATTGCAGCACAATTTAATTCATTTATTAACTTTAAGAGTATTTTGTGAGAATAATTTTAGAACATTCAATTTAATGTGTTTTCCTTTTTAAAAGACTTCATTTTTCATTGAGCCTGCTACATCTTTTAATGTTATTTTCAAAATGTTCATAAAACATTCAAATAATGTATGATTGCGATTTTCCTAAAATTTAGTTAATGAAGAAAAAAAAAGAATATATAGAAAGAATAGTGTTGAAATGAGGAATTGTAGTATTTTTTTAATTGAAAGATTTTTTCCGGTACTTTATAATGATTTCTAGTTTTGGATTATTGATTAAACAGACATAATATATATATATAAAGTTCTTTAATTTAAAAAATTAAAAGATCAATAAATGAAAGGATAGGCAAACACAAAATTTGAAATATAAATAAATGTAAAAAATCATAAGCATTTGATAAAACTCTTAATGTTTCTTTTAAAAAATGTTCTTCATCAAATCTGTGATCCACTCCCAGGATTTTACTCTGAGGCAATTAGATAGGGATTGGCACACTGGTCAGTTTCAGTGTCATGATAACCTATTATGCAATTTTCCTGCTGGGCAGCGCATTATAGAGTATAGTGGATTGCAGCTTATCTAGGCCAAATTTTGAATTCTGGTAAACAAGATGTGCGCGCTTACTCCGTGCCGATTTGAATGAGAAGACTTTGCACCATAAAACCACAATAATAACCTCGGGATTTATTAACTTTGAATGGTAAGAATTATTCCTTTATCATAGGCTTTAAAAGATCATTTAAAAATGACTTTTATACTACCAGTGCATGATCAATAACTTTGTACAAATGTATGTAGCATTAAGAAATGACAAAGCGTTATGGTTATACACATGTATTTGATTTGAATATTTCATTCTTAAGTCAACACAATTATATCCTTGATTCAAGTATTCATTGTCTTTGTAAAATGTTTTAAAATCATCAAACAATATGTTGATTTAAAAATGAAATTTCTTAACAGCATGGTGTTGATTGCATCATCCGTATTTTCAAATTCCCACATTCAAAAGACCCGCCTTTTGTGCAGGCAAAGGTGTACGTAAATACTATTACTCTTCAATAATATTGTCATAGTAATTAACTTTCTGCTTTTTTCAATGCAAATGAGGAAAGAACTTAAATTTGATATAATTATTTAAAATATTTTTGTATATTTTCATTGATCATCTTAAGATACATTTATAAATGTAAAACGCTGATACAAACACAATTTTCCTTATCTTTACAGGTTGTGCTATTCTTTCCGAGGGGCGGATTCCTTATCAGCCTTTTCAGTGTATGGGATTCTAACTAAGTCTTATAGATCCGCCGCTCTGTTCGACCTATACTGTGAACATAGAATTTCTGTGATTCTGTTCTTTTTAAATTCAGTGAATGGATTAGCTGACGCCGTTTTCACCCTTTAAAAACCCGGTGACTTGAAAGAAAATAAATTAAAACTTGTACCGAGAATGGAATTTAAATGTGAATAATATATTGAATATGGGTTTGTATTAAAGTTTCAAAAATTAAATATAATTTTTGTTTAGTTCTTTTAAAATATGAATATATCATTATTTAATGAGAAAGGTAAAATTTCAGTAAAAATACGTTTGTAACCTCTACGTGAATGTTTTGAAAGCGTTTTAAAAACCAAACAAATTAAACGTGAAAAAAACATTTTTGAAAATGTTTTTGTTACATTTTATAACAATGTTATGATAACATTTGTTGAAATATTTTGTAAAATGTTTTAAAAACATTTTAAAAACCATACAAAATCACGTTATTACAACATTGTTCAAAAATGTTTTCGTAACATTTTAAGAAAATGTTCCAGAAACATTTGCTGAAATATTTCACTAAAATGTTTTAAAAACGTTAAAAAACCATACAAATTCACGTGATTAAAACATTATTGAAAATGTTTTTGCAACATTTCAAGAAAATGTTCTGACAACATTTTGCTAAAATATTTCACTTAAATGTTTTAAAAACGTTTATAAAAAACCATACACAATCACGTGATTAAAACATTTTTAAAAATGTTTTCGCAACATTTTGAAAATGTTTTAAAAACATTTTAAAAATGTTTTTATGTTAGCTGGGTAGACAACTTTTTTAATGTATTTTTAAGTTTATTGTTGTTTATTCTTCTAATATAGTTTAAAGTCTCAAATAATTTTATTTTTTGGTATAATGAGGAATACATAAAATTAATGTTTTTGTGTCATGTCTGAATGAAACTCCTCGTCATATGTTAGGTTTGATCAAAAAACTACTCAAAGGTCTCTGTTAAAGTGAAATTTTGTGTGAAATTGTTTGTATAATTAATGCTTGATTTATATTATCTTAATCTTGTTGATTTGTAGTAATTGTTCTAAGCTACAGACTGCAGTGATCTGTTTATATGATAAGGTCTTGACCGCTCATTAAGATTTGACTGGGAAATTTAGCTTTTGTATCAGCATTGCTGACTTTTATCACCCGAGGCTCAGGGGGATTGAATGTCCGAAGTGCTGGCCATGAGAAAATGCAGAATTCATAGTGTTCACAATTAACGGGTTAATTTAGCAGTGATTGGCAGTCTGTAGGTTGGGCAGTTCTTAATATTTAGCGTAGAATTTTCGTGTGTTCAATTAGTTACTCATTCGGGTCCTGTGTGTAAAGTGTTACATGGGAATACAAAATAGACTTTGTTGGAAACTTTGGGCGTTTTTATTTAAAAACAGAAAGTTTCGGTGTAACATTTTAAGTGTTGGCAGCGGTGGGATCCTAATTAAATGGGAAATATTGTTTGAAATTTTATACATATATTTGGATTTAACAAGCGGATTTAAAATGCATAGGAAACAGGACTTGGAATTGGAATTACAACTTTCTAAACAAAAACAGGAACATGAATTACGTTTAAAAACACTTGAATTGGAACATGAAAAAGAAATTTTGGAATTACGTGTTCAGCTAGAGAAGGCCAATTCAACACCAGGAGCACATTCGACAGGAATTCCAAAAATTAAACTTCAACCATTTTATCAGGAAAAGGATGACATTTTGTGCTATCTCTCTGAATCTGATGCCGTAGCTGAGCATGTAGGTTGGACTGAGAACTCAAAGGCTTTACAGCTTAGGTCACTTTTAACCGGAGAAGCTCGAGAAGTGTCGCAGCAAGTGACTTCGGGATACAGAGATCTGTATAAGGCTCTTTTGAATCGATTCGGCAAGCGCCCAGCAGACTACTTTCAGTTCCTGGAGGAAATTAAGCGTAGACCAGGAGAAACTTACAGAGGATTGATGTCGAGGATAGATCTGTACTTGAGTCGTTTCATTGATGAGAAAGATCCCGTACAAAAGTTCCGAGAAGAGTATTTCTTAAAGGCGTTATCTCCTCAACAAGCCCAGTGGATTAGACGGAATAAGGGAAGTAGTGAGTTAGTTGAAGCTGCTGAGGATTACATTCTACAAACAAAATCGGCCGAGGACAGAAAACTTCAAAATCCTAAAGTGTTAGGTGAGAAGAAGAGCCAGGAACAGGGGAACTCCGGAAAACAGAAAAGTTTGGAAAAAGTGAAATGTTTTAGCTGTGGGAACTTTGGACATTATGCAAACAAATGCCCAAAGAAAAGTAATCTAGCGTCGTGTTTCGTGAAAGGAGCATTATGGGGTTTACATTATGTTCCGGGGAAAGTGGATGATGTGGAAGTGTCAATGGTCAAAGACACTGGAGCATCTATGACGCTATTGCGGGAGGATCTTGTTGATCCAAAATGTGTTCTAAATAGACAAACAACTTCCTTGGTTACAGCTATTGGACAGCCATTCGAGGCTAAGTTAGCATTGGTTAACCTTAAACACCAATGTTTAAGGGACATGTTCAGGTAGGTTTAGTACCTGATCTGGTTGAAGATGGTTTATTGGGAATAGATGTTCTGGAGAGGAACAAAGTTGCAGCTGCGGTTACGAGAGCCAAAGCAAAAGAACAAGAACAAAATGAAGTAAGTGCCAAAAATCGCATGAATAAATGTGATGTACCAAGGGACTTAAATGTCGTGGTAACTAACGATGAGGCTGGTGAAGTGAACCTTGATTTACCGGAAATTTCTTTGGAAAAGTTGAGCGTGGTTGATGGAAATAGATTACTGGCAGCAACAGAAAATGAAATTGGAATTAAACAGCAATTTCCTAACGACACCACAGAAACCATTTCAGATCTTGTCTTTGGACATGGTCTGACACAAGTGCAGAGACAGAGTTTAAGGGATGCTTGTCAGAAATTTTCAAGAATTTTCACATCAAAGCCGGGAAAGTGTGATGTTATCTCACATACAATTAGAACAACGTCTGAGAACCCAATTTCTCAGAGACCTTACAGGATACCGGAAGCTAAGAAACAAGAAGTGAAGGAGTCTTTGAATGAAATGTTAGAACAAGGACTTATTACACCATCCAAAAGTCCGTGGGCCTCACCAATTGTCCTTGTCAACAAGTCTGATGGGACAATAAGAATATGTGTTGATTATAGAAAATTGAATGAAATAACCCTCATGGACCCTTATCCCATTCCACGCATGAGTGAAATATTTGAGAAAATTGGAAGAGCGAAATATTTGAGTAGATTTGATCTTACAAAAGGCTACTGGCAAGCTCCGCTGGCAAAGGAAACACGCGAGAAATCCGCCTTCATCACCCCATTTGGCCTTTTCGAGTTTACAGTGATGCCGTTTGGTATGAAGACGTCTCCAGCATTATTCATAAGACTTATGGATCGTATTTTAGATGGAACTCAAAATACTGTTGCTTACTTTGATGACATAATTGTCTACAGTCAGACGTGGGAAGACCATATCAAACATGTAACAGAGCTACTTCAGCGTATTCATGAAGCCAATCTTACCATCAGACCATCAAAATGTAAGTTGGGAGGAGCAGAAATCATCTGTTTAGGACACATAGTTAGTGGCGGGACAATTAGACCAGACCCTCGGAAATTGAAGGCCATGGAGGATTTTCCGCTTCCCTTGACAAAGAAGGAATTAAGATCATTTTTTGGGCTAACTGGATACTATCGCGAGTATATAGGAAATTATGCGGACATAACTGTACCGCTGACTGATCTACTGAGAAAAAATCAACCCGCAGAATTCAAATGGACGGAGAGGGAAGTGCAGTCATTCAAGAAACTGAAGGAGGCCCTGATGACAGCTCCTGTTTTGGTCAATCCGAACTTCAATTTACCGTTTGTACTAGATACAGATGCGAGTAATAACGCAATTGGGGCTGTCCTGAGCCAACAGTTGCCAGATGGTGATCACCCAGTTGCTTACCTTAGCAAGAAGTTACTTCCAAGAGAAAAGAACTATTCTACGATAGAGAAGGAATTATTAGCTATCGTTTGGGCCATTGGATCGTTTTCGTATTACCTAGAGGGGAGGAAGTTTTACGTAGAAACAGATCATAATCCACTAACATGGTTGCATCGCTTGAAGAAAAAAAGAGACTTTTACGTTGGGCCCTCGCACTACAGTTGTACACCTTTGAAGTTAGATATAAGAGAGGAAGCAAAAACACAAATGCAGACGGATTATCAAGAATCTGAAAAGTGAAATGTGTTTGTGAATTATGGGCAATTTTTGTGAAAATTTTATATTCATAAAATTCAAGTGCATTCAGTTTGGATTTACAGTGAGATTCATTTTGGATTTATATTATTATTTTGATGATTAATTGCTATTAACTGTTTAATACTTATTTGGACTGGCTAGAGTGAATTTAGTGACTGGTTAATTTTAATGTTGCTATATACAGAATTATGAACTTGAAAAAATTCAACTATTCACAGTTATTTTTTTATCTTTGGAAGGGAGGTGTTAAAGTAAAATTTTGTGTGAAATTGTTTGTATAATTAATGCTTGATTTATATTATCTTAATTTTGTTGATTTGTAGTAATTGCTCTAAGCTACAGACTGCAGTGATCTGTTTATGTGATAAGGTCTTGACCGCTCATTAAGATTTGGCTGGGAAATTTAGCTCTTGTATCAGCATTGCTGACTTTTATCACCCGAGGCTCAGGGGGATTGAATGTCCGAAGTGCTGGCCATGAGAAAATGCAGAATTCATAGTGTTCACAATTAACGGGTTAATTTAGCAGTGATTGGCAGTCTGTAGGCTTGGCAGTTCTTAATATTTAGCGTAGAATTTTTGTGTGCTCAATTAGTTACTCAATCGGGTCCTGTGTGTAAAGTGTTACACGGGAATACAAATTAAACTTTGTTGGAAACTTTGGGCGTTTTTATTTAAAAACAGAAAATTTCGGTGTAACAGTCTCTATATTTTAACTCCTTTAATGTTACTCTGAGTAATACACATGTGAGTATTTTGGAAAGTTTTCTCCCTTTCTAAAGGTGGACTCCATTAAGGTAGGTAGAGAAGATTGTAGCCTTTTTTTTACATTCAATTTAACTTGTTTACAAACGATATACTTTTGCATTGTCTTTTATATTTAAAAAAAGGTGCAATATGTTGTTTTCGTTTTTGGAAAAGGGACAGGTTAAGTTAAAACCCCATTTAGCCCCTGGGTTTCTTTGTCTTTAAGAGAGATGCAGCAGTTCATAAATAAAAATCTGTGATCTGTGATCATCCCTGCAACAAATTGACTTTTGATTCTAAATTTTGGCATACTCAAAAATCACAGTAAGGTAAGAAAATGCGTCCATTTCCAAATATTCACATTTTATGCAATTTCATCAATTTTACAGCTCATTTTGTTTCCAAAAACATAGACCAATAGCTTGCCTATCTAACAAATTCTTATATTTCATGCACTTATAACAAAAACTTATATAAAAACATCAGATAGCGAAGCTTGTGTTGTATGTTTCATGAAATTAAAAGTATATAAAAATTGTCAAACAAAATTTTTTAAGCAGTTGTGGTACTACTTTTGATTGAACCTTGTTTCTAAAACCAGCATTCCTTTTTCATTGGCTGGTCCCCTTTGCACCTTTGTATAATGACATTTTAGGACAAACAGGATTTTTCTATTTCAAATCATTTAATCAACATCTGTGTTTGTCATTAATTAAACATGGTCATATTTCCACTTTCCATAATAAGTAACACAGGTTCCAGATAGAAGGGTTCATCAACAGCTATGTAAAGGAAGGTCAAAGTTCACATTCCTGGTGCACCATATTGGAAGCTTAATTGTGACGTCATTGAAATTTAATAAGCCACAGAAATTAATTAACGACATGATCATGAATTGAATTTATTTTATCAATTATTTATAAAATCTTGTAAAATTACAATACTTGATAGCAATGCAATCGAAGAAAGTTTTTCGTCAAATTTGACGTCATCAGTCTTAACATGACGCAGCACAGATGATCCAGAAGACTAGACTCACTGTTTTAAAAAATACAAGAATGCTAAAATGAATATTATATAATTGTTAAAAATTAAAAGAAAATAATTTATAAAATACAATTTGTATAGAATATGAATTAATCTAGTAGCATTGGAGCTGCGCAGGAATTGTAGAGAATATCGGTAAAACAAAAAGCGTATTCGTGATTTACATCAAAAGTACAAGGACATAAACTATTTTGTTTGAGCTGAAATTTGGAATTTTAATTGCTTGTATAGTATAATGTATATTTTGAAAAGTACTGGGAGCTGATCCTGGTCAGCATAACATTATTTTTATTTTTAACAGAATTTAAGCTGAAGTTGAAATTTTTTAGATATAATAAGCATGTTCGGCAAAATATTCAGTACTTAGCAAAAGCACAGACTAGCTCCCAGCACTTTTTGGGTAGAGTAAATAAACATCTTTTAACGTTTATCGTTTTTTTCTTGAAAAACAAGCGTATGCCCTTGCCCTATCTTCATTTCCTACATTCAGCTTAACAATAATATTTTTATACAAGTCAAGTGACAACCAGCTGATGCATGCGGTATGACTGTCAATAACTACGGCCAAGTCCTATCCATTAAATGTATTTATACCCGCACTTTCTAAAGAAAGTTCGGGTATATTGTTGTTACTCATGTCCGTCCGTCTGTCTGTCCCTCTGTCCTTCCGTCCGTCCGTCTGTCACACTTTTCTTCCCTGAACTCCTCCTACATTTTACATAGTAGCTTAATCATCTTTTGGGAGATGGTTGGTGGTGTCATGTAGATGTGCAGTAAGGTTTTGGAATTTTGATTTTGCCCCGGGGGGTCAAATGGGGGTCGAAAAATGTTTTTTATGCAAAAAGCCCCATCTTCTCTGAACTCCTCTTACATTTTATTCAGCAGCCTAATTACCTTTTGGGAGATGGTTGGTGGTGTCATGTAGATGTGCATGTAGGATTTGGAATTCTGATTTTGCCCAGGGGGGATAAATGGGGGTAGAAAAATGATGTTTTTTTTATGCAAAAAGCCCCATCTTCCCTGAACTCCTTCTACATTTTACACAGTAGCCTATTCATCTTTTTGGGAGATGGTTGTTGGTATTAGGTAGAAATGCAGAAAGGTTTCGGAAATTTGATTTTGTCCCGGGGGGGGGGGGTCAAATGGGGGTTGAAAAATGACGCTTTTTATGCAAAAAGACCCGTCTTCCCTGAACTCCTCTTACATTTTACTCAGCAGCCTAATCACCTTTTGGGAGATGGTTGGTGGGGTCATGTAGATGTGCAGTAAGGATTCGGAATTTTGAATTTACCCTGGTCAAATGGGGGTCGAAAAATGATGTTTTTTATGCAAAAAGCCCCGTCTTCCATGAACTCCTTCTACATTTTACACAGTAGGCTTATCATCTTTTGGGAGATGGTTAGTGGTGTCAGGTAGATGTGCAGTAAGGTTTCGGAATTTAGATTTTGCCCCGGAGGGTCAAATGGGGGTCGAAAAATGACGTTTTTTTATGCAAAAAGCCCCATCTTCCCTGAAATCCTCTTACATTTTACACAGCAGCCTAATAACCTTTTGGGAGATGGTTGGTGGTGTCATGTAGATGTGCAGTTAGGTTTTGGGATTCTGATTTTGCCCCAGGGGGTCAAATGGGGGTCGAAAAATGATGTTTTTTATGCAAACAGCCCCATCTTCCCTGAACTTCTCTTACTTTTTACACAGTAGCCTAATCATCTTTTGGGATATGGTTGGTGGTGTCATGTAGATGTGCAGTACGTGGGTATGTTAAGGAAGCATATAAGTAATTTCTTGGGAAATTTAGTCTTTTTGAAAAAAAATTTAGTTTAATAAATTACCAAAACCACTGATAAATTTAAACTGTTATTTACTATTGCATACAGATAAAAGCGTGTCTAACGCAAAGACGTGCATCACCGCCACGGCATCACGTGACTTCTATTAATAGCAAAATTTTCCTTAATAAAAAAGCTTACAGAACAACAATACCCCGGAGTTTGATAATTTCTTTGAGTATGTAATATAGCTGAAAAACATCTATTTTGTCTAAAAAGTGCTGCTAGAATCCAACTATCTTGTCTGTAAAATATTTATTCCACACATTCGCACGAAACCTTACCCTTGGTTTTGAATTTTCTACATATGAATCGAGATTTTTCGTACAACCATGCTTAACTCGGGATTCTAGCAGCATTTTCCAAGTTTGTCAAAACATAAACTTTAAATCTGTACAAATCGTATGTTTTAAAATATCCAGCTTATTGTTGTTCTGTTGCATATTTTGGTCAAGAATAACGGACAATAGGCCGACCGGGATACGTAATATAGCTGATTCTCTTCGAAAGAGAATATAATCGATGAAAATAAATTAGCATACCTGTTTAATTTATTGAACTTCATATGAATTTACAGTGCTGCTATCCCACATGTTGACATGGGATGGGATCGGATAGGATTCAGGATTGAGGATTCACGATAGAAACATATAGAGGTTAATCCAATCCTATCCTATCCTGTATCCTACAGCCAATCAGATTCCAGCAAAGGTTTATTCATATTTCAGAATAAATTACAAAAACGAAAAACGATATAAAATGTTTACAAAAGAAATATTTATCAATTTTCAATAGAAAATAAAACATTCATTTCTCTAAACACAGATTTACATTATAAACTTCGAGTAACACGGCGTACGATCTAACCGTGAACGATCACCGGAAGAATTTGGGAATGTAAACAACGAAGAGTCCAGACATCGAAAGACCGTATTTCTTTAGCTTGTTTGGATGATTTAACCGATTCTTACTTGTGTAAAAGTGTGATACATGTTTTTCTGTTAAATATCCTCTGTTTGTTTGGATAATTCTACAGGGACCGTCAACCGCGGACTTGAATAGATGATGTGCGAGATCATGTAAGTATACTTCACACTGTGCACTGTACATGTGTGCATTTTTATACATATTTATCCCTTTAAACAATGTTCTAATGTCTTAAAATATAAACATTTTATTCTTTTTAATATAAACAAAAATTGGGTGCGGAAAAAAGAAGTAGTGTACTCAGAAAGGGGGGGTTAATATTTACAAATACTATGTCATATGATTCAATCAGCTATCAATGAGCTCTAAGACTAAAACAATCATATGTATTATGCCTTTATCAGGTTGTTACTCTTATCATTTCCCTAATAAGGTCAGAAAATATTTTTTCTTCATTTCTGTGTAATTATAATAAATGAATGTAGAATCATCATGACGATTTCTAATGCTTCTGCTTAAATGTTTAATAAGCTCACTCAGCAGTGCACTTACATATTATACATGTATGTATGATATATTGTCAGTTATGAAACATAAGTTAATCTTTTAATTTTAATCATTACAGAAAATGGATTGCCTGCACTCATGCGTCATCACAGTATAAAGGATTTCAACCTAAAAGTATGTATGATTTTATTTTTATCATGTATTTTTACATGGTCATCAAAAAACATATTAAACATCATTATTTGAATTGACGTGACATGTCCGCAGTTTCTCGGAACAAGTGATTTTCTTCTTTCAAAAATATTGAGAGTAAAACTGAAAGAAATGTTGAATTTTTCTGGTTATCATGTTGTTGTTACATAGATTTTCATATTCAAATTTCAAGACCAAAAAAAAGAAAACCAAGAAAAAACATTAAATAGATAAATACAAGCAGAAAATAGAGAAAAGTCACTAAAACAAATGTATTCATACTTGTTAGCAAGTTGACAAGATAAAATGAATTATAGTGTACAAGTAAATTATGTTAAATAAGATTTTTTTTTAATTTTATATGACTGAGGTTGCAGTATAAGATTTTATTTTTCATGATTTCTAAACGCATTACTTTTGGGAGAGAAAAAGGTGAAATTAAAACCAATTGTACATGAAATATGAAAGATAATCACAATCAAAAACATTTTAAACATGTTAAATGTGTATGAAATGTGTATGACAAAATTTACAATCATGAATCAACATTCATTTTATGTTTTTTTTTTTTTTTTTTTTTTTTTTTTTTTTTCAGGAAACCCTTCACATTTGCAGCTGTACAGAATGCAGTTCATGCCATATGCTGTTAGAGTAAATGATGAAAGATGTTCAAACCAGTGTCAAAGAGTCCTAAGTCTAAAATCATGGTGCTTTTATTAAGGAGATCAGTGTTTGTTTTCTGTGCATTGTTGACATTTGTAGAACTGTTCGTTTTATGACCATCTCTCTGACAATAACTCTGACATTTGAATTTCAATTTGAGCGTCGGTTAAGAAAGCCAATTTATATGCATGTAAAACATTATACAAGTGTAATAAAAACATTGATAAACTTAAATTTAAACAAAGTTCATGTACATATATCTGTGATCTTTGCATTGAAATTCATAAATGCTGTACATGGATACTTTTAATGACTGTCTCGTGGTAATCGAATATTGAATTGTTAAACATTGTTGAGGAATCACCTTGAATAAAAATACTGAAAAATTTAAGATCAATGGTCAAGGTCAAATACAAAGTTTACTCAAGAATGTGTTATAAATGCTGTAAGTACTGTGACTTCTTATGCATGTTTTATACGATCTAAGGAATATGTGTGGAGCATTTTAATATTTCTCAATCTGACACTGATTAACATTCAAGATCAAATGCAAAGGTCAAATATAAACTTGCTTTACTCAAGAATAAGTTTTACATGTAAATACTGTGAATTCTGAATTTCTCATGCATGTTTTATAAGATCTTAGAATCATGTGTGACCTTACTACAATATTTATTAATGTCAATCTGTCAACCAATATCAAATTTAGAAAATATATTCTATTAAACATAAATTATTAAATGTTCACACATCAAAATTGGAAATTGAAATACATTTGTACGGTGCTGAGCTGACCATAAACTGAGGAGAAACTGAAGTTAAATGAAAAAAAATTAATATTTTGATCATCTTGAATTTAGCAACTATATATTTTGCATGTTTGAAAACTATCACATACAATAGATTATGAACTGAAATTTTAAAAAAGGATAAATTATGAATTTAAATAAAAAAATCATACAATTAATATTGAAATTATAAGACAATTTCACATTTAAAATGTTTAATATGTGAAAGTCAAGATATTCTAGATCTACATTTTGACTTGTCTGTTTGGTTTATGGTCTAGTCATATCTTTTTTTCAGAATTGTATACAGAAAAACCTGTTACACAGGCACAGTTAGACTATAAATGTACACGCATGTTATTCTCATGGTGCTCAGATTAATAGGAAAAAATAAAATTTTACATGAAACATATACTTAAACATTATTACCGTATAGGCCTATGATTTTTAAAAATAATCAAATATTACACGTCGGACGCAAGTCGGGATCCCGGGTCTCCCGATCATTGTTAGAAGGAAAATTAAAACACTAAGTATACTTTCTTTAATTCTTCTGGTAGGCCAATTTCTTTACATATGTTTGCAAAATCAGTACTTGTGCACGTGTAATTACGATCTGTTTGTTAACATTAATTTTTAACATGGTAATGATAATTCCTAAATTTAATTTGTGCGGTCAGTCGGGAATTATGGAATGCCGATCTCGATTATTTTTCTCCATTAAAATATATAACATTCGAATGAATACCATAACTATATCTGATTTTTCTTTCTGGTAATTCCTTTTTTTTCGTTTTGTCAAATTAATTCCTAAATATTAAAAAACTGAGAGTTGCAGGATAGGATAGGATAGGATTAGACTGAAATCACAGGATAGGATTGTGGATACAGGATTCACGATAGGATAGGATAGAATTGTCAACTTATAGGATAGCAGCACTGTAAGACAATATTTCCGATTTTTCCTTTTAACCTCCACTTTACGTATCTTTGAACATGCCGTCTCAGCCAATTTCTCTTTACACGACATGATCAATTTCCGAGTTACTCGAAGAACACATATGACGTCATCGGTGGTCGATTTCAATCATAATGACTGTTACAGTATAACAAAATAAAAACCTTTTATTTTTGTTAATGTTTACACGTTTCTTATCATTTTCTAGGGTTAAATAACATCGCTAAATACCAATATTACGAAAACCAGATTTCTAAAAATTGACATCATCCTTCCTACTATGACCTCATAATGCAGCGCTGATTTAGCCGAGGTAGAATATTCTGTATGCTTCCTTATTCCCCCTGCGAAGGTTTATTATTTTTGATTTTGCCCCGGAGGGTCAAATGGGGGTGGAAAAATGACGTTTGTTTTGCAAAAAGCCCTGTCCTCCCTGAAGTCCTCCTTTATGTTACTCAGAAGCCTAATCATCTTTTAGGCGAGTTAAATATTTTGAAAATTATGTAAAACATCTACCTCAAGGGGTAAAAAAGCATCGCATGCTGGGAAACACCTTGAATTCTTATGTGTAATTAATATACATGTCAAATGTGAGTCATATCTCATCTCAATCAAAAGTTATAAGCAAATGCAACAATTTTGAAAAGTAGGTTAGGCTTCAAGGTCCAGGTCACAGACTAAAAGTCATGATTTATTTGGAAAAGTCTTATCTCAGGTAATAATATACATGCATTATAATATGAATGCCCTAACTTTTCTCTTTCAAAATGATGAATTTATAACAATTTAATTTTTTTCCAAGTAGGTCAAACTTCTAGGTCACATGTAAAAAAAAACCATGCCATTCTCACAGGAAATTACTAGTACATGTACATAAGTTTTATATGAATGCCTTGTCTCTTCTCGTTCAGTAGATATGACCGTGATGACCAAGGTTAAATTTACTGAGACAGATGGACAGTCTGACATACAAATGTACATATTTCTATATGAATTGGGTAAAATTGGCCCAGTGGTTCTAGAGAAGTAAAAAATGTTTTCAGACAAACAGATGGGCGACACGTCTAGACAGACGTTATATGATAAGAAAACCAGAAAAGCTCAAATGAGTGTTTTGAAAGGGTTATAATATGGTTGCAGTATTTGAAAATCTGTTTTTTTAATGCAGAGATATGCATGACCAACATAGTCATGTTTTATATTTTCTTTAGTAATTTGTTTGTTTGTTGTAAATACATATTCCCTCATATGGAGACACCACCAAATAATAATGAAGACAAGATGTGTTTTTGAAACACTGATGTCCCAGTATGGAAGCCTATGGCGAAGGTTGAAGTTTCTCAAATATATGTCAAACTCAAAGGTCAAGGTCAAAGGGTTCAAATTGTTGGTATCAGAAGAAAGTCTTGTCACAAGGAATGCACATGTGAAATAGTAATCCCTAGTACTTCCTGTTCAAAAGTTAATTGCCAAGGTTAATTTTTTTAAGTGGTTCAAACTCTAGGGTTAAGGTCAAACATATTTATACCTGTTGACAGTTCACAATGAATACACATGTTAAGCATGAAAGCCCTAGCACCTTCTGATCAAAATTTAGGCCAAGTTTAAAGTTTGGTATTTTTCTTGTAAAAATGTGTATCCTAGGTCAAGCGATCAAAGGTAAAAATTAATGGTACCCAAATAAAAGGTCTTAATTGTCACAAGAAATAAACCTATAAAATGTGGAAGCCATTTATATAGCCCATCCCACTTAAAACTTATGGGGCAAGGTTATAATTTCTGCAGACAAATAGACAGACATAATATAATCACAAGAAACGAAATATGTATAATTATAGTCAAATGGAAAAAAAATATACTATTTAATTGGAATCACAAAATAGATTGTTATTTCAGGGACAGGGAGTGGGTAGGGAGATTGGACCCCCCCCCCCCTCCTGGAATCAACTTTGTTATTCAAACAAGACTTACTATATACGAGGGCTGTTCAAAAATTACGCGGACTGTGCTATTATTTACTCTTACAGACGTCATATAGTTATGAAATTTCACAGAAATATCTATCTTAAAAATTCCAAAAAATTTTAAGCAAAATTTCAGTATTTTAAAAACATTCTACTATAATTATCGGTATGCTGATATCGCTGATGGAGAGGTACGGAGCACGACAAAAAATTTGAAGCAAAAACATGCAGAATCCAAAATTTAACTCAATGATTTTCTATAATTCGCGATATTTTTCGACAATTTTCTCAAATATATCTTTAAATCGTTCTATTATCATGCATTAAGATTTCTGACGTGATATTTGAAGTACGAACAGAAATATAGTGGTTTTTCTCTAATGCGATTCCCGTGAAAACGACTGTGAAAATGACGTTTCCTGAATTGACGGCGCACCACACTTTTGTTAAATTATGTGTAATGCTCACTATATCGCCAACATAGATCCAAAATATGCGTAATAAAACATGTAGTAAACTAGGGTATTCGTGACATTCGTCCTCAAAAAGCAAATTGAAATTTTAGACGGTTAGACCTATGTAAAAGGGCTATACGGGAGGACAGGAAGAAGATTATCGACAAAAAACTTTATCCGGACTGTAAAGAACGTGATTGAGAGTCACCAATATCACACTATATCTCATATATACCTGCAGTTTTTGGTTTTAAAACAAAAAAAAGAATATTCTTTACTTGTTTCATAGACTTTAAGCTTGACAAGAAATGGTGTTTAGATGTTGAGTAGATAAGGTAACTCAAACTGTGCAGGTACTCTTGGGGAAATGTTGAGAAAATGAAAGCTCAATAACATATTTTTTTAATATGCCTGTGACGTCGAAGATTTTGCTGCTCCGTGACTCAATGATATGTCCTAATGAATTACTCAAAATTGATACCAATTTACGACATTTTGATATGAAATTTTGAAGACCACATAAGTAAAGATTCTTTAATATTATGTGTGACATTATGCCCGTTTCTGTCGTCAAATATTTTTTCTGTGCAACAAGTCCGCGTAATTTTTTAACGGCCCTCGTACTGAAGCAAATTAAAAATGACTTTGGACATCTTCCCCCTAACTTAGAAAACATTGACCCCACTATCATTGTTTTTATTTTGTTTATTTGTTTTCAGTTTTTTTTTCTCCCTTGTCAGGAAATTCTTGGCTGGAATTTTTTGACCGAGATGTGAACCCCCCTCCCCACTCCCGAAAAAAAATTCTGGATCCGCACCAGTATTGGTAGTAACTGAATGTCACATCGACAGATAGCTTCACAATATGAAATTCGTCTAGTGTGGCATGCGATGATCTTTGACCCTTTTTGAACTTTAACCTAATCGTTTGGGTTTATTTTAAGCCCCACTTAAACTTGTACTTACCGACTGCCATAGGTCTTGTAAACTTCATGAAATATAATCCAATTATAACACAAAATGAATTAATCCAATGCACACCAGACTGCAGCATGTCTAATGCTATTCCATTCGGTAAACCTTCATCGATTCCGTCACCTTATCAGATGAAGTGGGAATCGGCCGAGGTGTGCCGAATTGAGTTTAATCTTAAAATATGATAATGGGTGACTCAACGTGATGTGATGTAGAAATTTACACGTTAAAATGTATAGTACAAGAAAAAGGACTTAAGCCAGAATGTACAAAAATCCGCCCTGTCATCGAAACGGATGAAACTTTTTCAAACAATGCTCTTAGATTAGTATATTACATAACATTTTATTTTTTAACAATATCTCTTCTAGTTTTATTTTTACAGCTGTTTGAAATTGGTATTGTTCTGAATGTTAATTCTACAATGTCATGACGTTGCCGTTACTTACTTTAAAGTCATGACGTCAATCATATATACTTTAACGTCATGATGTGAACTTAATTAGTAATAAACATATCATATATATTCTAAAGTGGAGAAAATTCAATTATTTTTATATTAATCTCAATTTATCATGGTTTTCTCAAAGAAATTCTGAGGCATGGAAAAGAGTTTAGTGTTTGCTTTTCTTATAGTCTGTACTTCTCTAAAGAAAATAAATATACTTCATAAGCAGTAACGCTGTTTACCATTTTACAAATGTAACAGTGTCAGTTTAAAATAATAATAACAACAAAATTATCAGTTTTGTAAACATCTGTATTTCTTGCTCCAATAGTATTCATAACAATACATAAAATATTGAAGTAAACTTCACTTTAACATATTTTAAGGTAAATCATGAAAATAAATAAATCAGAAAATGTGTATATGCAAAGTCAAGCTATGCCTTTTTACTGATTATTGCTACAGTATCACACCCGACATAAATCTCACACATGAAATTATAAACAGGTAAATTGAAAAATAACATTCTACATGCGGAGAGGCCCAATTTCCGCATCCGACTTAAAACTCACACATGAGATTATAAACAGGTATATTGAAAAAATAACACTCTACATGCAGAGCGGCCCAATTTCCGCATCCGACTTAAAACTCGCACATGAGATTATAAACAGGTAAATTGAAAAATAACACTCTACATGCGGAGCGGCCCAATTTCCGCATCCGACTTTAAACTCACACATGAGATTATAAACAGGTATATTGAAAAATAACGCTTTACATGAGATTATAAACAGGTATATTGAAAAATGATACTCTACATGCGGAGCGGCCCAATTTCCGAATCCGACTTAAAACTCACACATGAGATTATAAACAGGTATATTGAAAAATAACACTCTACATGAGATTATAAACAGGTAAACTGAAAAATAACACTCTACATGTGGAGCGGCCCAATTTCCGCATCCGACTTTAAACTCACACATGAGATTATAAACAGGTATATTGAAAAATAACACTTTACATGAGATTATAAACAGGTAAACTGAAAAATAACACTCTACATGCGGAGCGGCCCAATTTCCGCATCCGACTTAAAACTCACACATGAGATTATAAACAGGTATATTGAAAAATAACACTCTACATGCGGAGTGGCCCAATTTCCGCATCCGACTTAAAACTCACACATGAGATTATTAACAGGTAAATTGAAAAATAACACTTTACATGAGATTATAAACAGGTAAACTGAAAAATAACATTCTACATGCGGAGCTGCCCAATTTCCGCATCCGACTTAAAACTCACACATGAGATTATAAACAGGTAAATTGAAAAATAACACTTTACATGAGATTATAAACAGGTATATTGAAAAATGATACTCTACATGCGGAGCGGCCCAATTTCCGAATCCGACTTAAAACTCACACATGAGATTATAAACAGGTATATTGAAAAATGATACTCTACATGCGGAGTGGCCCAATTTCCACATCCACTTAAAACTCACACAGCAGATTAAACAAGTAAATTGAAAAAATAACTCTCTACATGCGGAGCGGCCCAATTTCCGCATCCGACTTAAAACTCACACAGCAGATTAAACAAGTAAATTGAAAAAATAACATAATTTTTTTAAAAACATATATACAACAGATACAATGTATATAAAATAACAATGAATAAAATACAATGAACATTAACTAACTGTTCACTCCTCGGGAACACTTTCACAGCTACTGTCATCACTGTCAGACTCGTCCAAAGCAGGTGGGATCTCAGCTGCATCAAGGACATGCTCACTCCAGTCACGCACACCATATGTCCTTTGTTCATGTCTACCTTTTGCCAGGTACCAAATGATGGCTGCTATGTGAGAGCACATGCCTACAACTCTGGCACCCGCTCTGCAGGTACAATACCATGCCTCTACAGAGTAATCAGAATACTCAATCCAAACTAAATACTGCTTTGATGATGTGTGCCGACTCTGAATTTTCACCTTTAGGAGCCTATCATTTTCTTTATGGAAGAAAATATCACATCCTCCCTCAATGTGTTCTTGAATGTAGCTACGAGAGAGCTTCAATTGATAGGTGCCACAAGTCAAATTCCGCAACTGATCCTCATCCAACATGGGGAAATTCTGAATTTCACATTCAAGAACTGTTTGCCATTGAGTAGATCTTCTGTTAAGTCCATTCTCTTGAACCATTCGTTTGAGATTATTCACCTATTAAGAAAGCCATACGCATGTAATTATAACTTATATACTGATGTATTCAAGGGAGATGAGCAAGATGAAATTTTAAAAAGTTAAATGTATTCTTAAATGCAGATTTTTGCAGCTGCTCAATTACTAGTACATTAAGGTATTATACAATAAATCAATTGTGCAACTTGAATACCTGTTTGGACAGATAGAGCATTTTTGCTGCCTCTGCATCATCAGCCTCAGTGCTGTTACTTTTACTCAGGGGTGGAGAGAATCTGTTTGAGAGTGCGCAAACTATCCTGACATAGTCACCGAAAGGGAATTTAATTAGTGGGTAGTGTCTTGTCCAAATATCGCCACCTCTTGATACGTGCATTTGAAGATTCCACTACCCATCTGACCTAAAAAATATATTTTTACAAAACTTATTGATAGTAACATATTTTCACAAGAAATTGTAAATAACTTTATTGTGAGAAATTACATGTTATTTACCTTTGTCACAAGTCTGCTCATATTTGCATCATCAGTAGTCATTTGGTTTTGTCCCTTGAGTAGAAATCGGGGCATTTCTGCCTGGATTCCAAGATCTTCAAGCAGAGGCAAAGCATCTCTGAACCCGCGGTCAACAATAAAGATGTCGTCTTCACTTAGCCAGCTCTGAATATCTTCAGCATTTGTTTTGATGATGTGTTGGAGAATTGATGCATCATTGTTTTTATTATCAGCAAGGTATGGTCCTAAGATTGAGACAAAGTAACCAGTAGTAGTCATGATAACCATAGGCTTGATTAGTGGTCTCCCCTTGTGGATGCTGTAAGAACGTCTTTGGTAGTGGAAATTATTGCTCTTAGCTGTGTATATGTAAGTGCCATCCAGTACCAATATGGCCTGTTTCTTCTCGATGTTACCAAACAGTGTCTGTGCTAGCTGTCGTGTATGGTCTTCGATGACTTCCTCTCTTCTTATGTGTTCAAACCCAAGATGGTGAGGCACAAAGCTGATCATCAATGCTGCTCTTCCCAAGTCAAAATGAACTGCTTATTTTAGCAGTTTATAAACAGTTATTAGGCAGTCTGGCAATTTTTTGGCAGTTTTTAGGCAGTTCTTAACAGTCTTAGTCTTAGCATTCCTTAAAACTGCTTACAGACTGCTTAAAAACTGCTAAGAATTTGTGTAAGCAGTTCAGTATTGAAGAAACTTAAGCAGTCAAACAAGCAGTTTCTCAAAACTGCTAAAAGTGCAACTAATTCATTTCGACTTCTTATAAGAAGTAATACAACACTTTTTCACTCTTGGTGGTCCTAACTTTCACTAGTCTTCATTACTGCCCATGTGTTACTGTTAATGCTTCCTGATGATAATGTCACAAATAATTGGGGGCCAGGCAGGAGTTCTTATACAGAAAATAAAATTAAATAGAAAAAAAATATACTGAAAATCTTACTAGAAATGATACAATAGTTTGTAATAAATTGAGGCTTCATATTATAAAAAGCATTGAGCATATGAGCTTCTAATCTTTATCCCATCAACTCGCAAATCCAGCCGTCTAGTTACATTAACAACCTGCTGTGTCCCCCTTGGTTGCTTGAAACTATAGGGTTGTATCCAATGAGGAAAGCCAGTCAAGATTTGTGCGCCTTTTTCACATCAGTTCAAAATTACAAATTGTGAAGATGTTTGTGATGGTCTGGGATATAATATATTTATACCCATACAGTGAAGAAGTAAAATATGATTTGGAAAATACAATATTATCTGTGATCACCACATTGGACTGGATGTGAAATTAATATTTATATATAGTGACAAGTGTATCTGAATTAATTTCCATGAGATGGGAGATCATTATTATAAAAATCTGATCAAACAATGGAATTGGGTGATATAGGAAAGTTGCTAAAAGATTTGTTGGCAGTAATTAAAGTATGCTTCAGAAAATATGGTAAGTGTGTGGGCTTGTGATATAATAGGCATACCCTATTAAGTTTTATTAATATTAAATTATAAAACATATAATCTAGTTTGTATATTTTAATTATAAGTACTTTATATAAATTAAAATATTTGCAAATAAATTTATAAGCTACTGAAAGAGGGATCCTTAGATTAGTCCACTGTATCAATTAACCAAGCTCTAAAGATGCCACTGACGTTTATGCAAGAAAATGGACTTATACACAAGATGAAACACACCCTTTAAGTTTGGCTTAATGGTGGTTTAAAGGTCCTTAATGATGGTTTAATGGTTGTCTTTAAGTCACCATTAATTCACCATTAAGCACCTTTAAGTAACATTTACACCACCATTAAGTTACCATTAAGCAATCTCAAAGTCCTTAATGGGTGCTTAAATGTAGCTTAATGGTAGCTTAATGGTGGCTTACAGGTCCTTAATGGTAGCTTTTAGACCACCATTAAGTCACCATTAAGCTACCATTAAGTTAGACTTACAGGTGCTTAATGTCCAAACTCCATTAAGCTACCATTAAGCTACCATTAAGCCACCATTACGCAGTCGATATTACTGTTTTTATGGGTGAAAAATTATTACTATAGTGATTTGTCATAACAAATTATAAATGTCGAGTTCACACATATCTTGATTTGGTAAAAATAAGGGGAAAAATCGAAATTTAAAAAAAAAAAAAAAAAAACAAACAAACCACCACACACGGGGCGCGAACTGATGATCCTTCTATTAGGTGGCAGTCACCTTAACCATTTGGCTAACACCGCTCTTAATTCTGAATAGAAAATATTAAACATTTATTTTGCACAAAGTTTGTTTTGGACTTGTAAAAGTATTTATTTTGTTGAACGTCTTCAAAGTCTAGAATTGATTTATTAATTAAACTATAAACAGTTTTGAATTATGGATCTCATCAAAAGGCTTTTATCACATTAATATTTCTAAACCGTTGAGTTCGGCTTTTAAATTGTAATGAATTCTTCGCTCTGTTATTCGAAGATTTATACGTGTAAGCATTAAATCATGATTGAAATTAAATGATGTATAGATAAAATACAAAAAAAATCTATCATCGGGAAAGACAGATGAAATTTTTTTTAATAATAAAATATTCTGCGGATATTAACGGTTTTTGTGTCTAAGATTTAGGCCTACGGTCAATCCTCGTTTACGAGTTACCTGCATGGTTATGTTTACAAAATCTTTTTTTCGAATATCATATTCAGTTAAAATTCTTTTTGTATCATGATGGGTATCAAAATAATTGTCATTTTTCAATGAATCATAATTTTTAATTTGTTATATGCTTCCGTTAAATTTAAATTTTGAAAAGAAAATAATTGATCATCAAAATCTGTTAGTGTCCGTTGTGTATGTATAGTTTCCTGTTAGTTGACCGGGGACGGTGGACACCTAATTAAGGTCTATTGTCTAACCAGTCTGTATACTGTACACTGTTAATCTGTTAATCTTACCCCGTTTCCCAATGTGTATAAATCTGGTCAGATGTCATGTTTAATCTGTTCGGCTGTTCTTCTGAAAATCGATTTTGAAATAACAATGATTGAAGACCGACTAGATACTAAACCGCTGCATTATATAAGAATTATTCATGATGTAAAAGTCAAACTTTGAAAACTAAACATTTTTATAATACCTGTGGCCCCAGCTCGTCCCCCGGCCTCCAAAAACACTTTTTTTCATGAGAACATGACTTTATATTCCTGGGAATTCTGTAGCGGAATATTTTGCTTTTAACACATGGAATAAAAAAACCATCTCTTTTTTTTAAGTAATAATATATTTTGTGTTCATGGATAAAGATAATTTTAAGAACAAATTAATTTTCGGTAGTGAGAAGTTAAGATATTTCACAGGGGGTTGGCCCCGGCGTATAATAATTTCTTTTTTTTTTTAACAAAAATCATATACACAAATAATAAAAACAACGAATGTAAATACTAATAATTATTTATTTAAAAAAAAAAACATTTGCGGTTATAAGATAAAACATCTATTTTATTGATACTGTAAATGATTAAAAAAAATATTAGAAACCGGGAGCAAGCCCCTGTCAGCTAACTTTATTCTCAGTGCCCGAGATTTTGCATGTTGACAGAAATGTTATATAAAATTGACGATCGAGACAAAATTATAGATCACGAAAAAAAAAAAATAGATTTTGCGCAAATGACATTGTAATAACGTAAAAAGTTAGATCAAAGATTCGATATCAAATGCGTAAAAGTTTGACCATTAAGTCACCATTAAGCTCGGCTTAAAGATGGCTTAATGGTAGCTTAATGAAGTTTGGACATTAAGCACCTGTAAGTTGTAGCTTAATGGTGGCTTAATGGAATTAACTTCTTTAAGCCACCATTAAGTCACCATTAAGCTACCATTAAGCGATTGCTTAAAGGTGGTCTTTCGTCTTGTGAATTAATGAAAGGACTCATTTACAATTCATACCTTAGATCTAAATCTCAATACTAAGTCAAATTCCCATATATGATGTCATTTTTTCAATAAATTACCCTGGAAGCAAAAATTATATGCATTTTTGTATTCATATATCATGTATATGGGTGGTGTTATATGTTCTTATAAGTAGACAAGAATAGTGCTTATAGCATTCTTTTTACCAGTTTTTAAGCAGTTGATAAATTTTCAAATTTATATGTAGGTCACTCAGAGTCATTTCCATATAAGTAGAGCAAACAAAAGAAACACCTTAGCAGTTATTAAGCAGTTTTTAAGCAGTTCTCCTTAACCTTCCTATTGACTGCTAAGATACTGCTAAGGAAACTGCTAAGCAACTGCTAAGTTACTGCTAATGAACTGGCTAAGTACTGCTTAAACTGTGGACTGCTAAGGAAAACTGCCTAAGGAAAGAAGAAGGCTAGTAAACTGTCTAAGAACTGCTAAAGCACTGAACTGTTAAGGTTAAAAAACTGCTAAAGAACTGCCTTCCACTTTGACTTGGGTTACAGCTCTAACAGCCCTTCTTAAACTGGATTTGGAAGTTTGGAAAAGTGTTGACAGTATTTGATTTGACAAGCCAGTCTTTAATTTGCACAGGAATATGGCAACAGATTTTCTTAGACTCCTAGACGGTGTTGGTTTCACTTCATCTTTCACAGCGTCACATATTGTATGGAAATCTTCCTTGTTGAGTCCCAGCAAAGACAAATAGTCTGTATCGGTCAGAGTCGTGGTGTCATCAAAGTCCAAATAAGACTTGTCATGTTTATGACATAAAACACGCATCTCTTGAAGTAAACTTAGGATGGTAGTTCTGTTAACAAATGCATTGTCTGTCGTTGGTAATTGCTTAATTGCATCAGTTGTGAAGCGTTCATTTTCCACATGACCAGGACAACATCTATTTCCGGATGGAATTAACACATTGTGTTCAATAAAAGCAGATGTGCGGCATTCTGGTGACACTACTATCAGTTTGGGCCCTGGTTTCTTACAAACGATACAATAGGCATGAGTCTTTGCAGTGGGTTTTAGGTGTAAGGATACAGATGGTGGACTGGAGAGATGTTTTCTGTTGTCATTTGTTTCGGAAGCTGGAAATTCCCTGTGAATTGTAGTAGAGCAGGGTGTTGCAGATGATTTACGGCATGAAACATCTCTGTAATAATTGCTTCTACATTTGCTGCAGATGACAGAATTTTCCCTTCCTTCCACCATAAACCTTTTTCTTAAATATTTCCTTATGCCTTTGTCAAGATGCCTCCTTTCATTGGGTTTTGTTCTTTTAGAGCACAATACACAGTTGAAGTATTCAGTTTTGTGTCCTGGCATTATCTGAAATTAAATACAAGAACATTTACATTTTATAAATTATTACCCAGGCTAATTATGAAAAATAATTCCTTTCACCTTTCCAACTGAATAAAATGATTTTTTTTTTATTTTACTGCCATAATTATATCCCCGCTTGAAAAGCGGGAGGTATATAGTAATCGGTATATGTCCATCCATCCGTCTGTTATGCTTTGGGGTATCCATCTCTTATCCACAACTAGCTCCTCTCATACCGCTGAAGGAAATTTAATGAAACTTTCACAGAATCTTTATTATACATATATTGCCATTGTGCACCTCCTATTTTACTTTTTGATCTGACATATATGTTTGATTTTCCAGAGCAAAACATGGACACTGCCATTATATTCATATGGGAGGCGGGGGTATCATTTAGTGAGCTCATTGCTCACAGTACCTCTAGTTTATTTTAAACTACAGCCAAAATGGCTGATTAAAACTCTTTGCAAAATATCTTCTCAATCTCATCCAGATTAGAATTCCAATAAAAATTTCATTCCATGTATGCTCAGATTCATGGACTTACATATTGTTAAAACTTTGACTGAGGAAGGACATGAATTTTTTACATCATTATACAAAAATTGTCTTCTTCCTCTGGGAATACTTTAAAAGATATTTGATTGAGTTTAACCACCTCAAATACTGTTGCTTTACTTTTGTTTTATAAATCCTTTTAAACT
>NW_026931663.1:0-47967 GCF_032062105.1 Saccostrea cuccullata
GAGCAACAATGTAAAGAATGAAGGGCAAAATTTTAAGTTGTATAAAGGGCAACAATGTAAACTTTAAGGGCATTTAGGGCAACAATATAAAGGGGCAAGGGCAACAATGTAACAGGGGAATTAAGGGCAACAATATTAAAGACCACAAAGGGCACAATGTAAAAGAGGAAGGGCAACAATGTACAGGATCATTAAGGGCAAAAATTTAAAGGAGCATTATGGGCAACAATGTAAGGAGCACTGTCTGAGGGAATAATGTAAAGGAAAAAGGGCAAATTTTAAAATGCAAAGGAACATTAAGGGCAACAATGTTGAGCAACGGCAAAAATTTCATTGTCAGAGTAAGTGCAGGAAAGACTAGGTGACAAGACACCTCTGTCATTATAAAAAAAATTTTCAAAGCCTTAATTTGTTAAAACTACACTTTACTTAAAATAGATTAATTCTAATTATCGTATAAGTGGAAATTTTAGCAAGATCAGAAACCTTTAGAAATTTGTTCTTAAAAATTGGTAATTTATTTTTGGCAAGGTGTAATTTTAGCAATTCTAAAATGCTCAAAATATATATAAAGAAGCTTTTACAAATTAAACGCAATTTTTTTAGCCATATTCAGTTTAAGCAATCTCAGCACCCATGCTAATAATGCCAAACTTTAATCCTCAGTAAAAATTCTGCTTATACAGTATTTTGAACTGCAACTTCATTCATGTATATTTTAAAAAAATCCAATTCATCATTTAATAGTACACTGTTACAGTACTTTCCATGATGGAAACACGTCAAGTAATATCTACAGTAGTATACAGATTGTAAAGATTTAAAGACTCAATTTTTTCAACATTTGTCTTGCTAATCCACATGATGCACTGACAAAGAAAACATGTAGGATTTGCTTTTATAGCTTGCTATAAGGTACTTTTCTTCTCTGATGGCCTGATAATGGACAATTAATTGCTCAATAAAGAGAACTGAAGTGTGCACAAAGAGAGAAAATCAATCTATAAACAAACAAGGCCAAAGACCAAAAGCCTCTACAGTGCTTCTACCATAAGATACAGTGCAGAATTGTAATATAATGATAAAATTGAAATTATTTTTTCTGTTATAATTATGTCGCATCTAAGAAACAATCACTCTTGATTATTATATCAATTGTTTCTCTTATTGAAATAATTTCCATTCAATTTTTTTATATAGTTATGAAGAAATCTGATTATATGTGCTAAAACCAAACATAAAATGTTATATGTTTCTCTTTAGTCACAATGTCTGCATCCAACATGTAAAAATTATTTAAATAAATTTTTAAAGCTTATATAAAAATAGCACTTAATTACCATAGTGAATTCTAGCCTTTAATTTTCAAGAAAAAATGTAAAATGCTGCCGATTTATTAACTTATCACTGTCAATTATCAAATGATAAAAATAATAAATTTTTCATTTCAAATTAAAATTTGCATTTCTAGACCATGCATGTTCAGTGGATCTGCTAATTAATCTTACCGATATTATTTGGCTAGTGATGAAAATTTATATTTGCAAAGAATAAATAACAAAATTTATTGTTCTGGTACCATTTGGAATTGAGCTATGACAATAAAATATCATTTGACAGTTGTTAATAAAAATTACTTTTTAAACATGTTAAAATTCCCCAATACATGACTTTGTAATGCGAACAAAACCAATTTATAAATAAGCATCGATGATCCCCCTATCCCCTTGTTGAATTTGTTAACATTATATTACTATTAGCAAAGGTGCAATATCAAAAAATTTTAATGAAATATGAGTTGGGCCAGACATCCCATGATTTCTATGGGAGAAATCCTTGTGCCTTATACATACATCAATTACTGTAGTTGATGCATTAATATTAAAATACTATAATACCAGTTAAGAGACCTATTAATATTTAACCTGTAAATTATTCTAACCATAAAAAAACCTCCCAGTATAATGCAACAAGTTTCATTGATTTAACAAGTTGGCAGTCTGCATTGCTAATACAAGTACATTAGTGACTACAAGCACGGCAAGCGCATATATTTGATATTCATTGAAATAAAATCAGAATAATTCCATACTTAGCTGAAAAGCTTCATAATGACTCAGTGATTCAACAAACTGCAATGTCCATTATTACCCGGATTAAGAATTTACACCTGACATGGTACTTGAGCAGTTTGGCATATACATGTACTAATTACCCCTCATCATTACTTGAAGACTCCAAAACAGAACAATACACTTAAAATAAAACTTACGGAACAAGTGTGAAAATCCTAATGACTCCAGAAAAAAAATTGCAGGCTTATTCCCAATCGGGAAGGAGAAGTAATATGGAAGCATCACTTGTGGACAGAATTTGATCCGATGCTGTATTGTTATCAGAAGCTGCACGTGGCTGGCAGATCGAGAGGTTGTAACAATGTGATCGTCAGTGTGTATATAATGTCCATGTGATTCTGTAGCCAATATAGTCTAGGATTCCGACTACTGCTATCTGCCTGGTCACCAACCAGCAAAAATCAATAGGTCCTCTCTGACTCATAAACATTGCCAATGTTGCTTAAACTCTAGGCGAGCTGAAATGACATCGTTAGAGAGTTCTTGGGGCCAAAAGAAAAAAAAAGATGTAAAAGAAATTTTTCCTTTTAAGATGAAGCCCAGAAAAAATAAAATATTTGCTTGGATAAATTTAAAGAGAAAGGGAAATTGATCAATTAAAGTTACGGCTCAGATATCATTTTTCTCTTTGATAAGGTATAATCAATTTGGAAAACAAAAACATATTTTCATTATTTTGCCATTATCAAGTTCTATCCTTATTTCCAAGGCTTTTTATTGCCTCTAAAATTCATCACAAAAATCAACCAAAAATAAATATATTCACATTTGTTCATCTCTAATCTGAACCACATTTCACCTCAAAACAAGAGCCCATGGGCCACATCGCTCACCCGAAGCATTGTGGCTAGGAAAAAGTAGAAATTGGTTTACAATACTATTTGAAAAGTTTAAATCCAAAGAAAGGTTTGGCCCTGCCCTATCCCCGTGGGTCATGATTTGAACAAACTTGAATCTTCACTACCTGAGGATGCATCCATATAAATATGAGCAATTATGGCTTTGCTATTCTTGAGAAGAAGTTTTTTAAAAAAATTTTCCTATATATTTCTATATAAAACTTTGGTTGCCCATTGTGGCCCCGCCCTACCCCGGCGGTCATGATTGGAACAAACTTGAATCTACACTACCTGGGGATACTTCCATATAAATATGATCAATTATGGCTTTGCTGTTCTTAAGAAGAAGATTTTTAAAGAATTTTCCTATATATTTCTATATAAAACTTTGGTCGGCCATTGTGGCCCTGCCCTACCCCCGGGGGTCATGATTTGAACAAACTTGAATCTACACTACCTGGGGATGCTTCCATATAAATATGAGCAATTATGGCTTTGCTGTTCTTGAGAAGAAGATTTTTAAAGAAAATTTTCCTATATATTTCTATATAAAACTTTGGTTGCCCATTGTGGCCCCGCCCTACCCCGGCGGTCATGATTGGAACAAACTTGAATCTACACTACCTGGGGATGCTTCCATATAAATATGATCAATTATGGCTTTGCTGTTCTTAAGATGAAGATTTTTAAAGAATCTTCCTATATATTTCTATATAAAACTTTGGTCGGCCATTGTGGCCCTGCCCTACCCCCGAGGTTATGATTTAAACAAACTTGAATCTACACTACCTGGGGATGCTTCCTTATAAATATGAGCAATTATTGCTTTTCTGTTCTTAAGAAGAAGATTTTTAAAGAATTTTCCGTATATATTTCTATATAAAACTTTGGTTGCCCATTGTGACCCCGCCCTACCCCCGGGGGTCATGATTTGAACAAACTTGAATCTACACTACCTGGGGATGCTTCCATATAAATATGAGCAATTATGGCTTTGCTGTTCTTGAGAAGAAGATTTTTAAAGAATTTTCCTATATATTTCTATGTAAAACTTTGGTCGGCCATTGTGGCCCCGCCCTACCCCCGGGGGACATGATTTGAACAAACTTGAATCTACACTACCTGAGGATGTTTCCCCATAAGTTTCATCTTTCCTGGCACAGTGGTTCTTGAGAAGAAGATTTTTAAAACATACCACCAAATCTTCACTAATTCTCAATTATCTCCCTTTGAATGAGGGCGTGGCCCTTTACTTGAACAAACTTGAATCCCCTTCACACAAGGATGCTTTGTGGCAAGTTTGGTCGCTAAATTGGCCCAGCGGTTCTTGAGAAGAAGTCGAAAATGTGAAAAGTTTACAGACGGAGGACAGCTGGACAGACGGACGCCGGACAAAATGTGATCAGAAAAGCTCTCTTGAGCCTTCGGCTCAGGTGAGCTAAAAAGTATAAGAAATTGCAACTGTTTTGAAGGTTGTTTCCATGCAATAAGTCAAAAAGGAATATGGATTTTTTTTCTTCCACTTTCGTTCACAATATGTTATACCAAGCAATTTATTATTGATCAATTGATATTCCATCTCCGTATACTTACCAATCCAAGACAAATTTTTTAATTATCCAGGATTCCGATACATTCTTCCTCTTTTATTGCTGAAACCTAAAAAGAAATTCAAAAGATTAGGAAAAGGATTTCAAAGCTTGATACACCAGGAAAATGTTTGAATTTATTTCATATATATTCTACAGGCTCTAATGTTAGGGAAGAAAAAGAAGGATTTGAACACACACACATGAAAAAAAGTATTTCATTAAAATGATAAAATAGAGGATGGAAAAGAGAAGTATTTGTTATATTAGGAAACACATATTTAAAAAAAATGTTAATTAAGCTATCGTGTGAAGTACTTGTCTGAAGGTAAAAACAAGAACAAATAATCCTATTTCTTCATTCCTGTTAATTATTAATTAGTGCATGCAACTTTATCATGTCTTTATCTGTGAAGTTTTACTTAGGCCCAAACTGGACAACCAAACCATAGAGAGGATGTGCACCAGCCAAACAGATTAATAAAGGACACTTGTATCCACATTACTTGATATCAAGAATGTTGACCATATACTTGCTGCACAGATCTCAGAATAAGGTGGCTATATAGCTAAGCCAGCTCACAAAAATTGGAGCAATATACCTGACTATTGGCTAACTTTCACAGGGTTCTTTGCATTTCTCTGTCCACTTCATCATGTATTGTTCATGCTTATTCCTCATGTTCCTTGTTAATTTGGATTATGAATAGAAATTGGGGCATCTTGATTCTGGAAAACATTACATAAACATGTGGATAAATAAAAAAGTTAGCTAAAACAAAATTTGTTATCATTCATTCATGCACATGATGCAGTAAAAATAATATTATACATCAAATCTCTTCACACAAAACCACTTTCATAATTATCATGATTATACAGTGTTATACCAGAAAAGGGCATATGTATGTGTGGAGTTATTTCCTATTGGTCACCATCTTCGCTAGCCAAGGGTTTCTGATAGGCTACACTCCTCATAAACCCTTGGCCTACGGTGAAGTCAAAAGATGGGATTGTTTTCGTTATGTGATCTTGAATCTATCAGGTACGCACAGATTGCGTCATCGATAGAAATAAAGACGCGTGTTTACAAAAAATTAAATCAAAGTTTTTTCAAGAATAATTAATAAGCAATAATTTAGTTTTGTTTATTTATTATTACTACATGTAGTACAAATCTGAAGCTTCAATACAGATTTTTAATCACATATATTATTTAGAAGATATTGGATGACACCATAGCTATTCATAGGATTGCATGTTATCTTACGGATCGTCATTTACTTGCGTTTTTCATTCGGATTTCCTGAGATTAAAGAGTCAAGAAGTATCCCAAACGCAAATATCGTCATTAACAAAAATCAATTGCTGATCATGCTGATTGGTCGACTGGGTGTACCGAATCCCAATCAGAACTCGAGAAAAAAACCCAACTTCTAACAACACCGTATGCCAAGGGTTCCATAGGAGAGTAGCGTATCAGAAACCCTTGGCTAGCGAAGATGATTGGTCACCATCTTGGAGGTCAAAAAGTCCTAATTCCTTCATAATTAATTCAATAAATTTGTTTTAACTTAACATGGGCAACTGGATGAAGATGACGCATTAAAAATGTTCTTTTTACAAAAATTCTTTCATTCATAATTTTAGTCATTAAAATTTTTGGTCCTTATATTTGTGTTATATGAAGAATTGGTTGCTTAAAAAAGAGGAAAATTAATTTGCTAGTTATTCCTCCAAGATGACAACCATGAGAAATAACCTGCAGGGAGAAAACTATCTGTTATTATAACATGTCTGATTATATGATATTAAAGTCTCTGGTTATAAAGCAAAAGTACAGTGCATACCTTTTATGAAGTTCATGTGAATGACATCAGTGTAAGAAATTACACATGAAATGTACTTATAACAGGAGGCCCATGGGTCACACCACTCACCTGAGATACCATGACTTTTGTCTGTGGCTTCTTCTGTTCTTTATCAGCAGATATATTCCCTCTTTATTCCTCTGAAAAATTAAGAAAATATATTTGGTGGCTTTAAATAAAAGGAAAGAAAAAGAATAGGAGACAGTTTCACTGACATCAAATAATGCTTGGTATTAAAATGCACACTTGAATTTTAAATGGAAAGATTGGTAGCCGAGGTAGTGGGACATATGATTTATTTACTAACATGATACTGTGATGATATGATTTTAAACATTTGACTTTCCACGTGTAAAAAAAAATTAATTTAGCTACACCTGGGGGTCATGATTTGAATGCACTTGATCTATATTACCACAGAAGTTCACTTAAGTTTTATCTTTTCTGGCCCACTGTGGACCTTAAGAAGATTTTAAATTTCTGCCATTTCCTTATTATCTCCCCTTGCAAGATGTGACTGTTCATTTGAATCCCTTTTAACCGAAGTTACACTGCCCCAAATTTGGTTGAAATTGGATCATTGGTTCTGCATGGAGAAGATGTCAAGTGTGAAAAATTTAAGACTTTATGCCAACTACTACAATGGCTACAGACTGTTGGTAGATTTTGATAGGAGGGCTCATAATAAAAAGGTTTGATCTCTCATTTCTGACCTTTAGAGAAGAACTCTCCTGCATAATTGTACCTCAGATCAGATCAGTAAGTGAACTCTGAATGCCCTAAATGGACTAAGGCCACCACACTGTAAGCTTCTTATGAATACCAACAAATTGATTGATGAGGATGAACAAGTCCATATTAATGTAACCACTAATAACGCTCCTGTTCTCATGTAATGATAGGACAAAGTTGTGCATGGAACTGGCCATTGGCTGTATCCTTTTTTCATAAGGGAATAATAATTTACTAGACAAAATAAATGATTATGTCTGGACAATACAATAGTACATATATGTATCTTGACTGGTCTGTTGCCTCCTCCATGTCCCTGAAAGTTTAGAATATAACTAAGGTATCTGAAGTTAATATGACAGTTGATATATACATCGTAACATGTACTGTAGACATATTTTTTTCCACCGTACACGGGGTCATAATTCTGCAGCATCTCAATTTCCGTTTAATCCACAGGTTGAAAATTGCGCGGATTCTCAGACTGTCACTATATGACTTGCATTCATATTAAGTACGCTTGGACAAATTTCCGCGGAAAATTTAGACCGTGTACAGTGTAAATTAATACCACACAGAAAAAAAGTACTTTTGCAGTATTTCAAAATTATGAAATCAAATCATCAAGTCCACCATTACATGTAGGCCTAAACCTTTTTGATATAATCAGATAACTCGCACATCAACTATACTAAAGCAATTAGCTGCAGTAGCGTTATGGTTTTTTATAGTAGTCTTGACCATAACGTTATGGTCAAGACTACTATAAAAAACCATAACGCTATATACAGATCTGCAGCTATAAAGCAATATGAGCTGCATTTTTGACACAGAAAAAAAATATTTCAAATTTGTAATTAACTATTTCATTGAGAGAAAAATAAAATGTTTATAAACTTCTGTTGTTCATATTTGCTATGGAAGAACTTTTTATAAGCTTTGATTGAAGCAAAATTGAATTATTGTCGTCCTGTACAATAAAGATTTCTTATATAATACTGTATATTTGGTTGCACATAAATTTTTCTTCTAAATCATTTTTAAATTTTATTTAAAGTCCTTTTGATCATAAGGGTTTAAGATGATATGCAGATTAATCATAATAACACATTTTATCTGCAAAATAAAATTCTCAAAAATGCACTCATATTGCTTTAAACTGTAATCTTTTTTTTTTTTAATTTTGTGATGGCTGGTCACTGGTGCTTGTGGCCACGCCCCCCCCCCCCCCCCCCCCGCAAATATCACTATGGCCAGTCTGGGTCCAAAGATTCATCTCTTTTTCATAAATTTATCTTCTAGTACACATCAGCTGCACATGTATCCATATGAAAAAAAAAAAAAATCCCAGAAAAAAACAGAATTAACGTTTCATTATTTCCAAAAACACCCTTTCATGAAAGAGACTTCAGTATACATAATCAAATAATTATCAAATGAAATAGATCTAGATTTTTTGGGAAATATGCTGGAAACAGAGTACTTCTTTGTAGCGAGTCTCTCAAAAACAAATGCATGGAGTCCTACACAGTCCTGTTTAATCAGTTATTTCAGTGTATAAGAAGACAGACACAGCAATGCATTTCAGTGATTAATAAAATATCCTACATATTTATATTCTACAAAACTTTCTATCTTACCACATTCAGCAACGGTTACCACAATAACAAACTTTACAGCAAATTACATCTTTCTCGTGATTCTGCTGCTGCTGAACTTCTTTCCACTGAAGAGTGATCAAAGGAACATAACTCTTGGATCAACAGTTCTAAAATCCAAACACTGCAGTGCGCGCGCGCGCGCGAGAGAGAGAGAGAGAGAGAGAGAGAGAGATGGGATGAAACAGTCATTCCCGTATAATTAATACAATTGCCAAGTCCATAGTATTGAAAAACGAATTTATGAGCAATGGTTTTATATGTCTCTGATTTGAATGATAAAGTAAACATCCTTTGCCCCCCTTTTTTGTTGCAGCATAGTCAAATCAAAGTACTGAAAGTACTGGGAAGCGCTAAGCATGTTGATTTGAAATTCAGAATTATTTTGAATTTCAACTTGTATTGAATTTTAAGCGATATGTTGTCAGTGCGACAGCGCTAGGTCAAGCAGAGTTGTTTGGTACATAATCAAATATGTTAGTCCTGAATCTATTAGAGGTAACATTTGCGTATAAATTGCTATTTATTGGAAGGGAGATGGTAATCAAGTTTTCCGATGATACTTTTTTCAGTTTTTTAGAGTTTAAATGTACCGTTACAATTGCAGTGGCGTAGCTACCATGTATGCTTGTATGCTCGAGCATGCACATCATTTTGAAAAAAAAGATAATGAGACTCTATGACTTAACTCCTTCTCAGTCATGTACAAATTAAATCATACACTGTAGTATCAAAAAAAGTTATAATAAATGCATAAATTCAATTTTTCTTCTTCTAATTTTCTTTACTGATTACATGTACACTTGTGTAGTTTTACTACTTAAAAGAAAAAATAAAGTCACTGACACTGTAAGTTCGGAAACTATTATGGCAGCTACAGTCAAAAATTTGACTATTTTTAAGCATTTCATTTTCTCAAATCAAATCAAGTTTTAGGGTTGAATTTACAAAAATACTTATTTTATCAGATGAATTTAGTAGATTGTTCTGAGCCACTTTTATTTTATTTATTACCTTAGGTAATATTCTTTTTTTCTTTCTTAATTTTTGCGGAAAAAAAAATCACCGAAAATTTTTATACTGGCCAAATATTCACCAAGTTAGTTAATAGATGCTTCAAAACTACGATAGCCTGTCCTGTATTACTTAAAAATTAAGTCTTTTTTTTTTTTTTTTTTTTTTTTTTTTTTTGAAAATCGTCTCTCTACTGTTATAATTGCTCCTTGGGTTTATTTCTAATGATAAAACGTTGTCAAGATATGTATTTTCTTCACTTTCTTTTATGATTTTATGAGTGTTTAAATCGTCAGAAACCAGGAGCTTCCGGAGGCTTCGCCCCCTGGGCCCCCACCAGTTCTTTGCCCTGGACCAACTGGGGGCCTCAGGGCGGCCCCCAGACCCCTTGCCAATTTGAGCATGCACTTTATTTTCAGCCTAGCTACGCCACTGAATTGCTAGAAAATGTATATTTTGAAATAAATTTGAAAATGTCGCTAAAATGCCTCTCACTTGTGTGCAACACTAAAAACTAAATTCTGGTGATCATTTTTAATACCAAAATCATTCTGCGTTTACGAGTGTTTCAAATTGAAGATTGGCATCATGTTTGTAACATCGTCATGTGACAAAACTCTATGTAGATGAACATCCGTTGAATTAACGCCCTTTTTGTCAGATACATTTAATAGGTAAATAAACATATGAATATAAAACTACATGTATTATATTTATCTTTCGATGCTATCCTCATGATCCTTCAATCTCTGATTTTCAAATACATGATTTATGGCAAATACTGTTGTAACATTTGTGCTGATATCACAATTTGTTTTACTCATTTGTAAATATTTGTTTTTTTACAATAATTTTTTTTTTTACACTTTTCTTCTTTAGAATAAAAAAAACACATTAAACTATGGAATGCCATATACGACAGCCAACTGCTTACTGCCAACTGTCAGCTTCTTACTGCCAACTGCCACACATATTTGAATAAATTTTATATTAATATTGATATGTATATATGAATTTTCAAAAAAAAAACAAAAACAAACAAACAAACAGGCGCGGATCCAGGACATTTTTTTCCAAGAGGTCACCCTGGTAAAATAAAATTGACTAAATGACCATTATGTTTTAATTTATGTAATATTCAATATACAGTGTATGCCATTGATAAAATACATTGTATATTTTTATTTTCTTATTTGAAATACATGTAAGTAATAAAATGACTTTTTTCTGCTTTTAATCTTAGAAGAAGTAACACCCCCACCCCCGGAGACAACAAAACCTTTGAAGAGAGAAAATTACAAAAAGAAGATCTGTCGTTTCGCAGATAAAGATGTTTTGAAAATAAATTTATATTTTCCGTTATATTCTATATAATTCCCTCAAATTAAAGATGTATATCATCTCTCTGTGTTATAATGTTTCACATGCAAATGTCTTGGGGTTGGGGGTGGGGCATTTAAAATTTGTACAGTCATGGGTTAATGTATAAACTAAACGAACTAAAACTGATCTTGGACCCTCCACGTAGAAAACGCCGATCAAACATTTATACGAGTCGTATCTCTTTGTTTTTACAAATATGATATGTTTTACATGCATAGATCTAGAGAGAGAGGTCCAGACCACCCCTCTGAAATTTATAAAGTTATTTAATGCACAAATTAAACCAACTAAAAGTTATTCAATGTATAAATTAAATCAACTAAAAGGAACTTCGAACCCACCCCCTCCCCCGAAAACGCGGTTTCGTGTTAAGTTTTTATATAAAAAATGTCAGAGACATGAAGGTATGACGCATGAGAACCCCCTCTTCCCGGCCGAAATAAATTTTCACATTAAGGAAAGGACTTTACGTTTTTTTCTTGTCAAGAAATTTCTGGGTTGGATTTTTTTCTTTAACATCAAGCGACCCCATCTCACTAGTGAAGGGTTTCCGATCCGAAATCTACTCTACAACGTTGTAGAGTAGATTAGGATCGGAAACTTGTTGGCTGGCGAAGATGAGTGACCCTCTTGGAAAAAATGTTCCAGATCCGCGCCTGTTTTTTTAAAAAACAAATTCACATGAATATCAATTTAAAAATAAAATTTATTCAAATATGTTTGGCAGTTAGCAGTAAGCAGCTGACAGTTGGCAGTAAGCAGTTGGCTGTCGTATATGGCATTCCATATTAAACCCCCAAAAGCATTTTTTGACTATTGTAAAAATTAATTTAAAATGCTTCAGTATTTCTTCAACGGACGCTTGATGCTTTACAACATTCTTTACTTGTGTATGTATGATCTTCACTACCATTAAAACATGCTGAGAGGTATAACATCTTTACGGCATTGTTGTGCCATATTTAAAAAGGAATACTGATAATAATTGCTCATTATTTTTCTGCTATTTTAATGATAGGTATAATTAGAAAAGACCAAGAAAGAAAATATATATGCAAGTATTAATCTCAAGTATTAATAAATCTTTCATAAAGATATACAACATTGTTTTATTTTGTTTGCTTAACATTGCATTAGCCCTATTCCTGTCTATTGCGAAGAACGTTAATTAAGGTTTTAGCATTTTCGACATATACTGCACACTACGCACAAAATTTTAAAGCACAATATTCTGAGAAATCAGCTTTTCTATTTGAATGGATTTTGAAAACACAATCACCACATGCCCTAAATGTCTGTACAGCCACAGAGACTGCCTTTCCTTTCGAATTATTTACATAATATGTTTTACCCATATGATACAAGTATAGACTTCAACACAAGTAAAGACATTAAAATAACCATAAATGCATTGCAGTCTGTTACTAATTGATACTTAGATGCGAAAATCAACTTCACCGATAGCTCTCAACATGGTGCAAGGTGTTAAAAGGAAGGCTTGTTTTAGTTACATTGCCTGAAGTAAGGGTCTATAAGAAAAAAATAATAATAGTTTTTTGGATATATGTTATAAAGAACACACTATATTATGTAAGTAGTACATTGTTAATCAATTTTATTTTTTTTTAAATTGATTATTAAAATCCCATCTGAGTTTTAAATTATGTACTTATTCAATCACTATATTACATGTACATGATAAATAATATAATGCTTTTAATTAAGTATTTGTGCAATAGATGCAATTATTACCTACATGATACAAAAGTAAATGTGTGCCGATATGATTTAAATGAACTACAAATTGTATAGAGAAGAAGCATGAGAAGAACTGCTTTTATCTACTAACTGTGGAATATCCCTTTAACTTACTAATTGCTTCCTATTATTAGAAATACACGTAACGCATCGGTACACTAAAATAGCAGGGAGAGAGTCAGGGATTTCCAGTTGCATATTTTTCGAATAACAAGAGTTATATAACTTGCTTATAGTGGCGCTGGATCCAGAACGGAAGTAGATTTACGCTGACAGAAAGCGCTTTGCGCTGCGCTTAGCGCTTAAAAATGGTTATGTATTACATGTAATAAAATGAAATTTTACACGTAAATCTTTCTTCGTTTTGTTTTTATGGCTATTCCAACTCACCACATGCAAGAACTCCGTAACGTACGGAGGTTATAACAAAAAATGAATGTTAGAAATGAAATTATTAAGTGTCGGAAAAGCATAGCAAAATTCCGGAAATCAAATGCAGTAAAAACTGTAACCCCCCCCCCCCTTACCCAAAGCAACTAATACATGTATACACTTCGATGCTCGAATGAACACTTTAATCGGCACAAATTTTGGAAATTAAAACGTTTATATATAGGAAAGTTTAGTGACGCATACTAATCTTTTTTTCATTTATTTGACGACCTGTGAATAAAAAAAAGTCGCATATGATTGTTGGTTAACATTATAATAGGTTATGGATTAATCATGGATTTCAACACCAGTCCTTACCTGTACCTACTAGCTGAACAAACTAACCAACTGACATTCTCGACTCTGAAGGAAAACGTATCATTTGAGGGAAGGGAGGTTACGTATCGCGATGAGAGGAAATTTAATTATCTCTTTTAGTCCAATAAACACGAAAGAATGGCTTGGAATGTTTGTATGCAACTACATGGCTTTCTCAGAAACAATTTTGAATTTGTTAAAAAAAATTTTCTAATTATTCATTTTTTTTCTCTCGTATTCTGAAAGCTCGGAATGTACATGTATATATTTTGGGGGCTCTTCCGTGTAAAACAGCATGTATTTAGTTACCATCATGTACCCGTAAAATCGTGTCATAGTGATATTCTTTTTATTCGAAGAAATAAAAGGAATACATTCGGTACAATGCAATTATAAGTTATGTATCAATTCATGCAAATCTCAAAGTTGCTTCATTTACGATTTTCATGAGAATTGGAAACGTCACTTCCACTTACAATTTATAGGTATTTGCTAATTTAAACAACATCGCAAATTTTTCTGGTATAAAGCAATTAGAATAACTTGATATATATATACGCCCGTATATATGTAACGATTGCAATTACTTCACAGTGGAGGGGGAGACGGGGCCTAAAAAATCGTCGTACTACGTGTGTACCTTTCCAATAATAGAATCATCCGCACAAATCAAAAACAAGTTGCAGTATTGATATCCCCAATTTTTTTTAAATAATGAGACTATAATGGACTTCACAAGGGTAGAATTGAACATTAATGTATCATGTTTATGGTACATGTGCAATTCAAATCACTATCAAAATTGGCAGAGTTATCGATAGGTCATCCTGTGTCACCCTTCAGTGTAACCGATGAACTCGTCCATAGATACCTCAGCAGATGAGAATCCGACATTCAACACTTTTAAATCATGTTCAAGAAAACCTTAAAATTTGTGTATAGAAATATTCTTACGATTAGCGCAAATGACATGTTTTCTTGATCTTAAATCTAGGACTCAAGTAAAAATCAAAGAGCGGTAATGTTGACCTCACGAATGTATACAGTTCAATGCGCGATCGATAAACGGGTTTCATAACCATGCGATAACTGTACACACAAAACACGCACACTGTACACACGAAACTTTCAGGGTCCGAGGAAAATTCACGATGCATGAATTGAATGACAGTGAATTATCTTAAGCTTGAATTTCTTTTAAAATAAATAATGCTACATTGAATATGAATACTTAAAAATAACTCAATTTAGCTAGGTATATTATTCTTATCCAGTTAATTTCAGTTATACGTGTTATACGCGTACGCATATAGAATTCTTCTTCACTTGCCGTATAAAATCACTTACCTGTACACGGACTATAAGGTTTTCTGCTCATCTAATAAAACATGACTAGAACAAAATAACGTTTTCATGAGATCAATAAGTTGCTAAAGGTCCCATTTCAAATCAATAACCATATCGAAATATTTACCGTTTTTAAGTTATAAAGCAAAAACTTTCGAGCGCCCTTGACCCCTAATTTGAGGGGCCAGCTCCTTTTTAATGATGTCAAATGATAGATCTTAAAATTATGCACAATATTTGTGAAACATGTCTTAACAAATTATTTTTAGTTTAAAAGATACATAAGGAAATAGATGTAAATTTTTGCACTTTTAGGCATTCTTATTTTTGACCCCTATCTAGCACCGTTTTGAGCGCAGAAATCGAAAAAGAAAAACCGATGTGCACAACTTCAATTCTTCTAGTATTTAAATGCAGTAGACATTCTGCTCCAGCTTTTGTCGTTTCTGAGCCTTTGTCTGGAAACAAACAGCACCAAATTTTCATTTAAAGGGAAATAACTCAAAGCGGAAGGGAATTTTTGAAATGTATGAAAACATTTAAATTGAGTAAACTCTGAAAATTTGAGCGAAATCCGTTAAGAAATGAGCGAGGTACGAGGTCTCAAAGTTGGCGTCTAGGAAAAAAAAAGAATAATAGGAACTAGAGCAAAGCTTGTTGCAAAGCAACGAGTAGGTCTTCCGTCCTGTTTGACCGGAAGTACTTTTTATTTTTTAAAAAAAGAGAAATGACGTCTCTAATGATTTAAATCTTCCAAATCTATGTTGAAAATTGCAAAAGTAAGCCATTTTTTGCTACTTCCTGTTTGACCGGAAGTGACGTCGACGGACGGAAAATTAAGTTTTATGCTTCCAGTGACAAATATTTCCCCAAAACCTGTCAAAAACGGCAAAAATATGCAGTTTCGGACTACTTCCGGTTTGGCCGGAAGTGACGTCACAGGACGTATTTTGATGATATCAGTAGATTTTTCTAGAGATTTTCAACAAGTTTGCTTCTTTGATGTATAACAAATTCTCAATACTTTTTTGAGATATCTGGAAAAAACTTTTGGCCCCTCTAGATCCCTTAATTTAGGGGTCAGCCCTTTTTCCGAGATATTATTTCAAAGATCTTCTAAATCTGCACAAATTATGTTCTATATATTTTAACAAAATATTTTTTAGTTTAGAAGATAAAAAGCAAAATATGAGTAATTTTTGGCTCTTTTAAGCGTTCTAATTTCTGACCCCTATATAGCGCCATTTTGATTAGAGAAATCGAAAAACAAAAACCGATGTGCACAACTTCAATCTTTCTATTATCTAAAATCAGTGAAATTTTGGCTCCAGCTTTAGCCGTCTCTGAGCCTTTGTCTGGAAACGAAAGCCTATAAATTTTCGTTTAAAGGGAAATAACTCAAAACCGGAAGTGACATTTTGAAATTTTAGACAACATTCTGATAGAGTTTAGTACTTCTAGTACCTCTGAAAATTTGAGCAAAATCAATTGAGAAATGAGTGAGTTATGAGGCTTCAAAGTTGGCGTCTAGGAAGTAGAAGAAAAAAAAAGAATAACTAGAGCAAAGCTCGTTGCAAAGCAACGAGTAGGTCTTCCGTCCGGTTTTGACCGGAAGTGACGGAACAAAAGAAAGCAATGAGCTAAGTAGTTTCCAGTGACTTTATAATTACAATTTTGCATCAAAACCTTCAAAGAAAGCCATTTTTTGCTACTTCCGGTTTAACCGGAAGTGACGACGACGGACGGGAAAATTACTTTTTATGCTCCCAGAGACAAATGTAACCCAAAATCTTGTTGAGAACGGCAAAAAAACGTGTTTTCCGACTACTTCCGGTTTGGCCGGAAGTGACGTCGCCGGACGTATTTTGACGACTTCAATAGATTAAGCTTGAAATTTTGAACAACTTTGCTTCTTTGACGTATTACAAATTCTAAATACTTTTTGAGATATAAAGAAAAAACATTCGGCCCCTCTCAGCCCCTAATTTAAGGGGCCAGCCCTTTTTCCGAGGTATCAGTTGAAAGATCTCGGAATTCTATACTTTTTTTGTTCTACATGTTTTAACAAAATATTTCTAGGTAAAAAGATATCGTAGAAAAGGTGTCAAAAAATTGGAAATTCGCGATAGGACTTTTTTCGGCCCATAGCGAGCGCCGACGAGCCGCACTTCCGGAGAAATAGAGTGGTGTGTGACAAAAGAGCACACGTTGCTCTATCATCGCTGAAAATCTCATGTTTCTGTCTTAAGGCATTTTCGAGAAAAATGATGGACAATGAGACCCCTTGAAAATCACTAAAGCGCGGAAATCTCAAAACCGGAAGTGACGTCATCAAAACAAAAAATTATATATCAGGTTTGTTCGATGTTCTATCAGTCCTGAAAGTTTCATGAAAATCTATCCAGCCGTTTTCGAGAAATCGCGTGCACAAAATCGGTAAGAAAAAAAAACAATAATAATAATAACTAGAGCAAAGCTCGTTGCAAAGCAACGAGTAGGTCTTCCGTCCTGTTTTGACCGGAAGTGACGTCAACAAAAGAAAGTAATGAGCTAAGTTGTCTCCATTGACTTTAAAAATTCAATTTTGCATCAAAACCTTAAAAAATAAGCTATTTTTGGCTACTTCCGGTTTGATCGGAAGTGATGTCGACGGACGGAAAATTAAGTTTTTATGCTTCCAGTGACATGTGCTATCCAAAAATATGTCAAGAACGGCAAAAATATGCATTTTCGTACTACTTCCGGTTTGACCGGAAGTGACGTCGCCGGATGAATTTTGACGATCCAGATAGATTGAGCTTAGCATTTTGAACAACTTTGCTTCTTTGACGTATTACAAATTCTCAATACTTTTTGAGATATAAAGGAAAAACGTTTGGCCCCTCTCGGCCCTTAATTATAGGGACCAGCCCTTTTTTCGAGATATCGTTTGAAAGATCAAGAAATTTTACACTTCTTTTGTTCTATATGTCTTAACGAAATATTTGTATGTAAAAAGATATCGAAGAAAAAGTGTTAGAAATTTCAAAATTCTGGACATGCCCCTTTTCGGACCATAGCGAGCGTCGGCATGCAGCACTTCCGGTGAAAATGAAATACGTATGTCACATCTACATATATTGATCTATCATTGCTGAAAAACTCAAGTTTCTATCCTAAGCCGTTTTTGAGAAAACTAGCGGACAAAGTGACCCTCTAAAAATCAACAAATCGCGAAAATCTCAAAACCGGAAGTGACGTCATCAAAACAAAAAATTATATATCAGGTTTGTTTGATGTTCTATCAGCCCTGAAAGTTTCATGAAAATCCATCGAGCCGTTTCTGAGAACTCGCGTGCACAAAATCGGTAAGAAAAAAAAACAGTAATAATAATAAAAATAGTGGAAAAGAAACCTAAGAATAACAAGAAGGTCTTCCGCTGAAGACGGAAGACCTTAATAATAAAAATAGTGGAAAAGAAACCTAAGAATAACAAGAAGGTCTTCCGCTGAAGACGGAAGACCTTAATAATCTTTACCAACAGAATCAGTAGAAGGTCTTCCGTTGGAAACGGAAGACTTTAATAATCTTAACCATCAGAATCAGTAGAAGGTCTTCCGCCTGAGCGGAAGACCTTAATAAATACATAAGAGAAATTTATGTGAGAGAGAAACGAGAGGACATTCACTTCCTAGTATCATAACAAGAACTGCTTAAAAATAGAAACAAACTAGAGCCGAGCTCGTTGCAAAGCAACGAGTAGGTCTTCCGTCGGAGCTACGGACAGAGAGAAATCACCTTGAGTCAAGGTCATGCCACGTTCTAATGTTAAAGCAATCTTTTAAGGGTAGATATCATCTTATTATGTATTAAGACTATTAGGACAGTAAAGGAATGTTTGCGACCTTGACCTTGTCAAAATGACCTTGGGTCACACCATGACACAAGATGGTGATGAGCATACACCATTTGTGTGCTACTGTATTGACAAATTCACATATGTTTTTTTCAAACAATGCATCCAGTCAAAATATCTTATCCTAAATGACCTTGATTCAAGGCCATAACACACTCTCCATGATTTAAGCCATACCTTTTTTTTTTAGATAGGCCTTGTAACAGCTAATATACATGTGTAAAAAGTTATGGTCAATTTTAAGCAATGTTTAAATTTTGGAAAAGCCGGATAAACTTCAAGGTCAAAGTTCATGATATACTAGTATTTGATATGATTTTATCACAGGTTACGTACATGACATTGTGATGTTTGTGTAATATGAAAGCCCTATCTCTCCTCATTAAAAAAGTTATGATCAAGCCTCAAGGTCAAGTTGTCAAAAGTCAGTGTATTTAGAAAAGATTTGTCATAGGTAATTCATAGGGATAAAATAAAAGCCCTATCTCTTCTCAGTCAAAAGGTATGAGTATTGTTAATGTTTTTGAAAAGCAGGTCAAACTTCAAGGTCAAAGGGTAAAAAATTAGTGAATTTTAAAAGGTGTTGTCACAGTTAATACATTTTTATAAAATGGAAGCTTTCAAAAGTTATGGTCAATTTAAAGTAATGTTTTTTTTAAGTAGGTCAAGCTCCAAGATCAAGGTCACAGGGTCAAAAATCACAGTATATTTGAAAATCAGATGTCACAAATAATGCTCATGTGAAATATCAAAGTCCTATTTCAACTCATTCAATAGATATTATCAAGTTCTCGTGACAGATGGACAGACTGGCTGTCAGACGAATAAGGTTTAATGTTCCCTAAAAAATAAATACATGTAATTTGAACATGATAGATTGAGAAGTACGAATAATTAAAAAAAAATACACAATACTAAGAATATATTAGAATATAAATCAGGTTTCCTACATGAGATTTCCTTAAAGACTTATTAATACAAATTATTCAAGAACATGCAATACATGTTCTTGGAGGTTCAAGACGCAGAGACCGGTCATTTCGATGAGATGTCTCGTTACGGGGTTGGTGGTACCATAAAAGGATTTAATTCGCCTGATTCCACCTCTGATTTTTTTTAAAAGTCTGTCTTTGCGCTGCTAGTGATTTATATTGTTTAAACAAAATTTAATTTTATGAAAAGAATTATTTTTAATGCTTGTTTGTGAGATATGCTTAAGTTATAAACCTATCAATTTGAGTTTAAATAGTAAAAAGGAATTTGTCACTAAGTATTAATCTAAGGAATTAGTGTCAATCCTCTACATCAAAGAGCGTCTGACTTGTATGTATGATATAAATTGCGTAAATGTGTTAATTGAAATTTGAGTGAAATTGAATTGAAATTGAAATTTGAGTAGATCCGCCGTGGACTATCCCGGACGTGAACATTAGATGTACAGGACATTCCGTCATCAAGAAAATATAGTTTTACTCTGGACTATTCCGGGTTACCAAAACGTTTGTGTTTGTGTCGGTGTGTGAGCTTTACAACCTGTCTTTGTTTTCTGTGACTTGATTTGATTTATTTTTCAAAAAACAAACATTAACTTTTTATTGCTTGACTTTCGTTTAATAAATTTTCATCACAAGTTCACTTGTGTTAATTTAACCAAATATATTCTATTAAAATAATGATTCCATCTTCTTTGTTAACTTTAAATTGCTTGAAATATAGTGTTAAAATCCAGAATGAAAAAAATGAATGTTAGAAATGAAATTATTAAGTGTCGGAAAAGCATTGCAAAATTCCGAAAATCAAACGCAGTAAAAACTGTACCCCCCCCCTACCCAAAGAAACTAATACATGTATACACTTCGTTGCTTGAATGAACACTTTAATCGGCACAAATTTTAGAAATTAAAACGTTTATACATAGGAAAGTTTAGTGACGCATACTAATCTTTTTTTCATTTATTTGACGACCTGTGAATAAAAAAAAAGTCGCGTATGATTGTTGGTTAACATTATAATAGGTTATGGATTAATCATGGATTTCATACCAGTCCTGACCTGTTCGTACCTGAACAAACTAACCAACTGACATTCTCGACTCTGAAGGAAAACGTATCATTTGAGGGAAGGGGGTTACGTATCGCGATGAGAGGAAATTTAATTATCTCTTTTAGTCCAATAAACACGAAAGAATGGTTTTAATATTTTTATGCAACTACATGACTTTCTCAGAAACAATTTTGAATTTGTTAAAAAAAATATCTAATTATTCATTTTTTTTTCTCTCGTATTCTGAAAGCTCGGAATGTATATATTTTGGGGGCTCTTCCGTGACAGCATGTATTTAGTTACCATCATGTACCCGTAAAATCGTGTCATAGTGATATTCTTTTTATTCGAAGACATTCGGAACAATGCAATCATAATTATGTTTCAACTCATGCAAATCATTTACGATTTTCATGAGAATTTGAAACCTCACTTCCACTTACAATTTACTGTGCAATGTTTATAGGTATTTGCTAATTTAAACAACATCGCAAATTTTTCTGATATGACTTGATATAGGCCCGTATACATGCATGTAACGATTACAATTACTTAAAAGTGGAGGGGGAGACGGGGCCTAAAAAATCATCGTACTACGTGTGTACCTTTCCAATAATAGAATCATCCGCACAAATCAAAAACAAGTTGCAGTATTGATATCCCCATTTTTTTTTAAATAATGAGACTATAATGGACTTCACAAGGGTAGAATTGAACATTAATTTATCATGTTTATGGTACATGTGCAATTAAAATCACTATCAAAATTGGCAGAGTTATCGATAGGTCATCCTGTGTCACCCTTCAGTGTAACCGATGAACTCGTCCATAGATACCTCAGCAGATGAGAAAAGCGCGACACGAATGTATACAGTTCAATGCGCGATCGATAAACAGGTTTCATAACCATGTGATAACTGTACACACAAAACACGCACACTGTACAAACGAAACTTTCAGGGTCCGAGAAAAATTCACGATGCATGAATTGAATGACAGTGAATTATCTTAAGCTTGAATTTTTTTTAAAAATAAATAATGCTACATTGAATATTAATACTTAAAAATATTTTCCCTCTCTCCCGCCTAGTTCTTTACACTAAACACAGGGAGAAAGTTGTCTCTGAGTAATCTGTATGACATCCAGCTAGAGAATACGTTAAAAATCTTATTTCAACAAAGTTTAACATTCAATTTAGCTAGGTATATTATTCTTATCCAGTTAATTTCATTTATACGTGTTATACGCGTACGCATATAGAATTCTTCTTCACTTGCCGTATAAAATCACTTACCTGTACATGAACTATAAAGTTTTCTGCTCATCTAATAAAACATGACTAGAACAAAATAACGTTTTCATGAGATCAATAAGATGCTAAAGAACCCATTTCAAATCGATAACCATATCGGAATATTTACCGTTATTAAGTTATAAAGCAAGAACTTTCGAGCGCCCTTGGTCCCTAATTTGAGGGGCCAGCCCCTTTTTAATGATATCAAATGATAGCGCTTAAAATTATGCACAATATTTGTTCAACATGTCTTAGCAAATTATTTTTAGTTTAAAAGATACATAAGGGAATGGATGTAAATTTTTGCGCTATTAGGCATTCTTGTTTTTGACCCCTATCTAGCACCGTTTTGAGCGCAGAAATCGAAAAAGAAAAACCGATGTGCACAACTTCAATTCTTCTAGTATTTAAATGCAGTAGACATTCTGCTCCAGCTTTTGTCGTTTCTGAGCCTTTGTCTGGACACAAACAGCACCAAATTTTCATTAAAGGGAAATAACTCAAAAGCGGAAGGGAATTTTTGAAATGTACTGAAAACATTTAAATTGAGTTTAGTAACGTCCAAAAACTCTGAAAATTTGAGCGAAATCCGTTAAGAAATGAGCGAGTTACGAGGTCTCAAAGTTGGCGTCTAGGGAAAAAAAAGAATAATAGGAACTAGAGCAAAGCTCGTTGCAAAGCAACGAGTAGGTCTTCCGTCATGTTTGACCGGAAGTAGCTTTCATTTTTAACAGAAATGAGAAATAACGCCAAAAATGGTTAGAATCCTCAAAATCCATGTTAATTAATGCAAAAATAAGCTATGTTTTGCTACTTCCGTTTTGACCGGAAGTGACGACGACGGACGGAAAATTAGTTTTAATGCTCCCAGAAACATACGTTATCAAAAAACTTGTCAAAAACGGCAGAAATACGCGTTTTCCGACTACTTCCGGTTTGGCCGGAAGTGACGACGCCGGGCGTATTTTGACGACTCCAATATATTAAGCTTGACATTTTGAATAACTTTGCTCTTTTGACGTATCACAAATTGTCAATACTTTTTGAGATATAAAGGAAAAAATTTCGGCCCCTCCAGGCCCTTAGTTTAAGGGGCCAGCCCTTTTTTCGAGATATCATTTGAAAGATCTTGTAATTCTACACCTTTTTTGTTCTACATGTTTTAACAAAATATTTCTAGGTAAAAAGTTATCGTAGAAAAGGTGGTAAAAATTTTGAAATTCTTGAAAGGACTATTTTCGGGCCATAGCGAGCGTCGGCGCTTCGCACTTCCGGTAGTTGTGATATACTAAGTGCACTGCTCCAAAGGTTGCTCTAAGCATCACTGAAAATTTCATGCTTCTGTGTTGAGTGCTTTTTGAGAAAACTGCCGGACAAAGTGACCCTCTAAAAATCACTAAATCGCCGAAAACTCCGAACCGGAAGTGACGTCATCAAAATAAAAATATATATATATCTAGATTTTTTTATGTTCTATCAGACCTGAAAGTTTCATGAAAATCGATTTAGCCGTTTTCGAGAAATCGCGCGCACAATAGACACATAGTCTTTAAGAACCGGTTCGCGGCAAGAAATATTCGCGATGACGAGTCTCTCGCGAACTTCGCGAAATTTTCTCGCACGCGAATAAAAGTTGGTTTAGAGTAACTAAACACGTTTTTGGATGATAAAGGCTTTAATAATTTTGAATGACAAATGTCAAACAAGCATTTAACAATCATTGGGTGCAACACACCTAAATTGGTAAAGGGCGTTATGGCACTTCACCTTCTAGGGTAATCCTTAGCAAGGTATAACAATATGTATAAATCGACTCCTAGGGTACCCCTTAGCGAGTCAGCTGGGATGTGTAATTGTCTCAAAGGGGATTCCTTAGGGAGGCTACTACCTGTTATACCGAACAGGTAAGCCCAAATATACCGAGAGGGGCAAAAATAGCCACCCGTTATACCTATGAGGGTACGAGGTTACTGTTATACCAAACAAATCCCTCACACAAGCTCCTAGTACGTTCCATAGCAAGCTTGTTTTGCTCCTAGGGTAGCTTTAGCGAGCCACACATGCTCTACCAAGCACGTAAAATAAATAATCAAACATAAACAATAATTAATATAATATTGACTAATGTCTTTGCTTGCCTGACATATCCTATAAGCTGCACCATCAACATATCGCCAGTTTTCAGTCCACTTAGCTTAAAAGTAGATCTCAATTTTGTGCCCATAAACATAAAAATATCCATAGATAAATGTAACCTGAAAAATACAAATAAACACCAGAAACAGCATCATCTCAAATTCTAAACATGTTTAAAGTAAACAATCTCTCAACAACTAAGATTTAATTTCTCATTAAGTGGGAGTCGTGGCCAGGAAACAATTATCACAAGTGCATAAACGCATGGAAAGCTATCAAACAAGGAGAGGAATGAGCCACGTGCGCCCCTTTTTATACTCGCAATCATCATGTTTTTTCGGAAAACAATTGAATGCATTTAATTAGCGATCGCTTTAAACAACCTTAATAATTAAAACAGAGACCGATGCAGTAATTTGTGGAAATCATAGGGCGTCTTTTTTGAAGCAAGCAATTTCACTTCTCAGCATATAATCAATGGCACCTAATACCACCTCTGATGATTTGGAGATGTCTGCATGCTCTCGCTCACAATCACAATTTGTATTGTTTTATGGACTTTGATATTGAATACTGTTGGTTATCTCCATATCTTACACCATACTCACAAACGCAGTTTTAAAGTCGTATATTTGACTAAAATAGACTCTTGCAGTAGCCAAGCAAATTCTTAACTATCAATGAAAAAAAAACTTTACAAGTGTATTAACACAAAAATACAGACGTTTTTATGCATTAATCATAATTTTGTAATCATGTTAGTAAAATGAAAATGTATAGACCTCATATAAGGCCAGAGTAAGACACAGTTATACAATAAAGAACTAAAATGTCAGGCACAGGCACTCAAAATCTTTAAGGTTCAACGACATCCGCTTCACTTTATATAATAAGATTTTAAAGTGTAAACACTTGTAGCTATAAAAAATGTGCCAATTTTATGAAAGGTGCTATGTGGCAACGCACTTTGAAAAAATTACGCACTTTGAAAAAAATTTTCAAAGTGCGTAATTTTTTTCAAAGTGCGTTAAATTTTGGACACACTCAACGCACTTTGAAAAAATTTTTCAAAGTGCGTTAAGAATGCACATAAACATTTTTTACCATGGAGGCATATAGCGCACTTTGAAAAAAAAAGATATGTATGAAAATAAAAATTCTGGACTTAGATTTTAGTAATAGAGGAAATCAAATTGTGATACATGTAATTATATCTTTCGAAAAACTTTTTTAAATTTACATGAACTCATTTAACCTCATTGAGAACAAGGAGAAGACGAGTAGAAGGTCTGTCATCCCAACTCTTTTTTTTCTTAAACATTGTACATAGCCGACGGTAGCAAATTGAAAAGTTGACCCCACAGGTAAGCCCCAATTTTTAATGCATACATGTATATATTATGTATATCTTTCTACAAAATATTTATATGCCTACATGTAACCCCCCTTTCCGGAACTGATGCCTATGCTACATCCAAATATACCGGTATGTGTTTCCATAAATGGTATGACGTTGAAAACTTTCAATAAATTTAACTTTACATAAAATGCATGCAAACTTGAAAAAAAATTAAGTGCAGTAAAGCATTTAAGGAGAAAGAATTTTTAAAGTATGGAAAAATCAAAATCGCAAACTTTCACATCCTGATGTGACCTCTTCACAGAAGAATTATCAAACGGGTTCAATTATTTATCATACCTAAGATTTGCAGGAATATTGACAAATCCATACACAGTTTTTCAAAGTGCGTTAATATGGTCCATATTAACGCACTTTGAAAAAATAATTATTTTTTCAAAGTGCGTTGACTTGGTCCCAAAATTTAACGCACTTTGAAAATTTTTTTCAAAGTGCGTAATTTTTCAAAGTGCGTTGTAACAGTGCTAGGACCTTGTTTGGCGCAGTTGCCTTATCGGTTTTTAAGATTTTGAGGTCAGTTGAGTAAACTCAGGTGACCTTTTGCTATCCGTTTTCGTCCATCGTCTTGCATCGTGCGGAGTGCGGAGTGTGTTAATATTTGAACATTTTCAGCTTCTTCTCTGCAACCGCTAAACCAATTTCACCAATACTGGCATAAATTATCTATGGATAAAGGGAACCTTGTGAATTACAGCAAAACTCGGTTATAACGAAGTTACAGGGACATATGAAATTACTTCGCTATATCCGTAATTCGTTATAACCGTATAAGAAATTCAGTAAATTTACATAGCTGGGGATCCATGATGACTTCGCTAAATCCGGAAATTCGCAATATCCGTGTTCGTACTAACCGAGTTTTGCTGTATACGTTTATTGTCCCTGCCAAGGCCGTAACTACCATTGAGGCAAGTGAGGCAAATGCCTCACTAAATATTTAGAATTTTCTGAAAAGTGAAAAAGTTTTACATTGAAATTATGAATTATGTGTGTCTTAGTGCTAAATTAGTGTTTTCAACTTTTGTTTCAATTTCTGTAAATCGTCCATCACCAGGAGCCTCATTTTCATGAAGAACGCATGTAAAATATAATTCAAAATGTTTGTTTTGTAAATTATTTTATTGTTTAACATCCCTTCTGAGAATTTCTCATTCATATTAAGACACCACTACTTGCCGGTTGAGGGCTGCAAGTTTTAAATCTGTACTGAGCTTTCAGGGCCACTGATGATGATTGAACAGTGAGAGATTTTTTTTTGTGCCATCACTTAAATTGACACAGGATCTCGTTTTTTACGGACTCATTTGAAGGACAGATTCGAACCCGCTATATAAAAATAAACTCCTTAGTCTGTGACTCTAGAGTATATGCTCTAACCACTGTTCCATGCGGGCGACAATCTAAAACGTAAAAACTTTCTAATAAAGATTAATTCTTTTATTTTCTAATACCCAGGTTTCAGGATCCCCCCTCCTGGAAAGCCACATTACTGTCCATCACTACCCTTGTCCCGTCTGCGGACTTTTTGTGGCGGCGGACATAACGTGACGGTTATTCCGAAAAAGAGGCGGACATTTCGTGACGGCGGACATAACGTGACGATTTTTCCGAAAAAGAGGCGGACATTTCGTGATGGCGGACATAACGTGACGGCGGACAAAACGTGACTAAACATACCTGCCATTGGATTACTATTTAAAACGAGGCGAAATGATGCATGACCAAGAAAGGAAAAAAAGTTTGAGAATCGTAAGCCCTATATATGCATTCCGTAGTCACTTTCGCATAAAAAACAAGATCGTTATGAAACAAGCCAGCCAAAAACCGATTCAGTGTTAGGTCATTTTTGCCAACAAAAACATTAAAACATTAAAACAACTTATCAGTGAGTAGCCTGCCTTGCTTTTAAAAAAAGATCATAGCCTGAGTTTGCTTTTGAGTAGCAAATAAATTGGAAAACACATACCTCATTTCCAGTGAAAATATTAAAAGAACAGATAAAACAATCAAAATTATACTCTAAGTTTTAATAAATTATCAATAAAATTAACAAACATCTTCATTTTTCATAAATTGATGGCCAAAATTGAATTTAATATTTGAAAACTGTTTTTAAGTGTTTTTAAATCACATCGACGTGTCTCGTTGGCATATCTTATGAACCGCGTTAATGTTTCATGAAGATAGTTATCTATAATGTAACAAGTCGAGAGGACCCTTGTCACAAAATAAAAACTCCATCGTTAGGCATAACAAGTTTTTATTTAGGATGGCAACAATCAAAGAACAACAACAACAACAACGAATGAGATGCTGACCATTCAGACAATCAATTGACACGTTGAAAAAGGGGGTGAACTTGTCTAGACTACTTTATACAGTTTATTCTATTTATTCTATTATCTGCAAACAACCTTCCTTCTCGAACTCAAAGTGAAATAACTTTGCGTAAATACTTGCATAAAAATAGTTATGAATTTATTTCAACATACGTTAATCCGCACAGTCCCTAACTATCTATTCTAAACTACTATTCTCATAACTCTGTACTAAAGGTTCCTTGCAATCTCTTTTACTTCCAGCCTAACTTATGCGTAGATTATTCCGAACATGTGAATTTTCCTAATTTTTTTTCAGTCTGAGCAAATCCGAACAAAAACTGCCAAATCCAGATAACCCATTCCGGACAAGAATAACCTATGTGAACGTATTGGTGTGAACTAATCTGGACATCTGAACAAACCGATCCGGACAACTATCAAAATATAATTGTGTCAAAAAATATAACAAATTAACTTCTGAATTTGGAAACAACTAATAGAAATGTTCCGGTCATCAGTCCTAATTAATAACTCGAACTGTAAACAAACAACTTAGATTTCCATGACTGGAATACTTTCTTTTCTTATAATACTGTCCTGACCGGGCGCGAGGGTCCTTATAGCTCGCGAAGTGAGTTCAATAGACTAACGTGTAAAAACAGAGGAAAATTGGAATGAAATCAGTACATAAATGAACGTCTGGCAAATTTCTCTGTGAAACATTCCCAAAATCTCTTTACTACCCAATGTCCTTTGCGCAAATTAATATTAAAAAAAATAATAACGTAAAGCATAAAAGGCTTTCAGTTTGTATAGAAATCTTTCTCAGAAACAAAAAAAAATAACTCTTCAATGTTTTTCGACCAAACTTGCACTAGGTCTATAGTTTCAACCAGACGCTCACCTGTCTCCGTAAGCTCCGAAGAGCTCCGTGACGGTGCGGCTTAATGTTTGAAGTGGATGATCAATTTTTCTGTTTTTGATGGTACAACTGCGCTTGCCCCAACGGTCACACGGTAAACATATTAAAAATTAGCATAATCCACTACGAGATTAATCATCTTGAATACCTTGGACTTTCTATGAGGCTTTGCTTCAACCACAAGGAATGTAGAGTCAAGAGCGAGTGTCGAGATACTGAAGTTGGGTCCTATATATAACCTTCTATCACCAATCAACGTTTGTCCTTTTTGTCCGGAAAATTAATAACTAATCTAAACGCTGTACGGATCTATTGAAAATCCGAACAATACTGTGAAATCACTTATTTTCGTGGGGGTTTAATTTTCGTTGTTTTCGTGGTATGAAGGGACCCACGAAATTCATGTCCACCACGAAATGTAAATTTTCATACGCACATCTACTAAAAAGTTCTTCATCATGGAATTAATTCCACCAACCAACATTTTTCTCTTTACCATGAAAAATTTGACCCCTACTAAAATATGTGATTTTACAGTATCCAATCTCCGGACATGTTGAATTAAAACCCTTCAATAAAAAAATAAAGACCTTGTCCGGATTACTTTAATTACATGGACACTAAAATAGGTACTAGTTTAATTGATAAAAATTATCAAGACTAGTTTTGTTATAAAAATCTAAATTCGAATTTAGGCGCTTTCAAAAGTAGTGCGCGTAACGATATACAGAATTGCGGAAGTGCGACTTTACTTGTCTTGAATAGATAGATAGAATAAGACAATAGTTCACCATCGTAAGGTAAATAAGGGATAAAAATAGTGGTCAGCATCGTATAACAATAATTGAAAATAAAAATTATGTACAACATGGTTCAATAATGAAAATTCAGGCAGCAAAATCACAAGTGACAAGGTGAGTAGTGAAGCGGTCAATCAGAAGAAAGAAACGCATTTTAAGTACACCAGAAGTTCGCGAGCGGTAAAAAACGACGATTTCACATAGATGTAAACAAAAGAATACGCTGGTACTGAACAGAAACCAATAACTGGTAATTATAAACAACTGTCAATGACTAAATAGATTGTTTTAGTAAGAAACTTAGAGAATAAGAAATTGCAAACAAACTAATGATTGAAAATTTGGGATGTTAAAACACGATCAAAAATACTTTAAGTTTTGTAAACCAAAATCTGAGTTAAAATAAGACATAATAAATGTTGCTTAAACTTAATAAATCATTTTAAAATCATGTACTAGGATTATATTGCACTTAATTTCATCTAAAATAAGTTAATTGTAAACAATATAAGAGTTAGCACATGAAGGCCTCACATATTACAATAATATAATATATATTATTGTATATTAATTATACTTATAATTCAAATGCAAAAAAAAAATAAAATAAATTTTTTTTTTTTTTTAAATCCGAATACTTAAATTTAACATTTAGAAGCCTAAAAATGAACTCAATATTTATTTTTTGTCTTGTTCTGTATAATAATTTGTTCATGACCACCCATGTAACCTAATTCTAACGTAATTTTAGCGTAGGTTTCTCTGTATATATAATCATTATAATTCTACGCATCCACCATCGTGACACAGTGGTTAGAGCAACTCCTCTAGAGTCACAAAATAAAGAATCATCCTTTCGTCGCGGGTTCGAATACCACTGTGGGACGCGAAGACCGGTTATTTTGATGAGACCATACAAAACGATGTACCGTGTCACAGTTAGTGTTGGACCGAATAAGATCACTCACTGCTTATTGTCTCTGTGTGCAGAAAATGGGACAAGATTTAAAGCTCTTCCCAGCAAGTGTTGACGTCTCAATTTGAATAACAAAATAACAAAATCAATAAATTCTACGCATGAGTATGAACAAAAAAACGACATTCACATTAATTTTCAAACGGTTTATATTATAGAACAATGTAATGTAAATATAAGTATGGCTATGTGTATACCGAATTTTATTCTAATATAAATTGTTGCTTTGTAGATTAAAGATAGTTTGCGAACTTTTTGATCACCCTTCGTATGAAACTCTTAATACAAAAATAAACATGAATCTTAATTTTCCAGTGTCTTCATAGATATCAATTTAAATGTACAAGCGTATATACTAGGGCTGTTCCAATTCTGCAGGCTTTTGTCACATTAATAATGTTCATTTTAGAAAAGTTAAGAAAAAAAATCAAATGTATCCAATCTAAAAATTCTAAATTTCATGTGATTAGTTTCAAACACAATTTAAATTTTTTAAAGAATTGATTGAAATGGAACTGAATATTCAAGAAATGCTTTTTGAGTTTCGGGAATATGTGTGTTCATGTAGATGAAATAAAAGTGGGATTTTGCAATTAAAGTATTGTTAAATATCCACCTGGTATTAAAACATTCAAATGAATTATGTAACATCAATCCCGTTGAATAGTTATAAAACGCGTCGTAAGGGTAGATACATATTTTTTTTCGCATTAAATTCTTTGATCCTGATTTATTTTAATAATATGAATAAAAAATTGACACCGTCCGCGAATTTTACCCAACAGCCCAAGTATTATAATTAAAACAAGTTTACAGTTGCAATGTTTTTTTCATATGTGTGTTCAAGTATATTTAATGAAGTATGTCCAAAATGTAATAAATCCGTTTAATTGAGCGTGTTATACAGCATATTTTAATTTGCAAACCTAAACAAAAATACAGAAATCTAATACTATCTAACTCTGATGTACCGGTAAGTACTGAATACACTGTTATCTTCCCCCTGCTTTCTTTGTCCCTTTCACACTTGCAAAAAATTTGTCTCCTTTTAAATTCACCCAGTCTATTATACTGTATTCTTTGAATTTACTCTGTTTTAAATTCACAAAATAAAAGTTTAGGCAAAAGGGACGAAAATAAAACATAGGCAAAAATTTTTCCAGCACACAGAATTTGCTGTCAAGTGGGTTCACTAAAAGGTAATTGACAGACGTACAACTGAACATATTACATGTAACGAGAAGTGTACTTCGGATTCAATGAAACTTAATCTTTCAATATGCTATATGCCTTATAAAAAAAAGAGTGTGCTAAACTTTCAGGCCTCACTCCTATCATATAGTTTGCCTAATAATAAAAAATAGTGTAAGTCTGCTATAGGTAGTTTCTGGGATTTCTGCAGCAAAAAAAATTATGGCAAAGCACAAAGCTAGACAGAGCTACGGACAGCTAGATTTATAGACAGAGAGACACAAACATCCCCTCACACACCATTATACACCCTCCCAAACACACAGACACTAGGGTAGAACAGCATACCCACTTTTCCTTTGCAGCATGGGTATATCAAAAAATTGTTTACAAAATACAATGAATAACAAAACTATACAAATAAACAAAACCAATATAATTATAGAAAAATTTAGGTAAGAAATTGGTAATTAAATATCTGATAAATATACACATTGAGAGACAATAAACTTTAAAATCTGAACACCAGCTAATCGCACTTATAACATCTTGAAAAAACAGAATACGTATGAAAACACACTGGGTGTAATGTCAAAATCCATATTTTTCACGCCTGGTCTTGGAGAAAGTTTTGTATCACTGATCCAGTACTACTTAATCACATCCTTTTAAGCCTGATCTAAAACAAACCGAATACATGTATGTTAAAAAATTATATATATTATATTAGTATACTATATTAAGTATACATTGACATTAAATCAAATGTTTAAAGGGATGAAGGACCTTCAGTTGAAAAAATACCTGTCGTTCAATTTTTTTTTTCATATTTTGCATATCTTAATTTAAATAGGTTTCTAGACTTAATTTTGAGATATATATTGAGTGACAAATACGAAACTCTTCAGCGTCCAAGTGAAGTTTGGATTCTTCATGTTTCTGGGCTAATTACTTGGTCGATCATTGAATTTTTTTCAGCTTAGATTAAAAATATGTCAGCCAAATGTGTCTTTTAAATACTTCAGAGTACGAATATGGTTAAAAATTCGAAATAGCAAGATTCTTTTGTCACATCGCATGCGCATCTGGAGACGGAAAATTGCGTACTTTTTTAGACAACTTAAACAACCAAAAAATTTATTTTCAAAAAATCCTATAATTCAATATTTGAAAATTTCGAAATGCAAGTTCGTCATGTTATTGATTAACTGCAAAAATATTGATTGGTGAAGCTGAGCTCAATATTGCACAGGGCATAGCTAAACAAGGAATGAGGATGAAAAAAAAGTGTCATTTCTCGAGTACGGAAAACCCTACTATGACGCTACACATTTGCAAAATAAGCGAAGTAAGATATAACTACAACCGTCAATAAGCATGTCAATATATTTTTTGTGTTCTGTAATTCATAAAATATCCCACCATTTATTGACCATGACCCGTTTTTATGATATAATACTTCCATGTTTTACCTTGTACATAATCTTACTGTACTAACGCAGGGGGGGGGATTAGAAAGCATACAAAATATTTTACCTTGAGTAAATCAGTGTTACATTATGACGTCATAGTAGGCGAGATGACGTCAATTCTAGAACACAAGTTTTCATAAAATTGATATTTAGAGATGTAATTTAACTCTAGAAAATGAATAGAAACGTGTAAACATTAACAGCAATGAACACCACCGATGAGGTCATATGTGTACATCAAGTAACTGGAATTGATTATGTCGTGTAAAGAGAATAAGACGGCATGTACAAAGGTACGTAAAATGGAGTTTAAAAAGCAAATACGTGAAATCTTGTGAAAATTTATGTGGAGTACACTTAACAGGTATGCTAATTTATTTTCATTGATTATATTTTCTTTCGAAGACAGTCAGCTATATGCGTATCCCGGTCGGCCTTTCCTCTGTCGTTTGTGACAAAAATAATGCATTAGAACAACAGTAAGCTGCATATTTTAAAATATAAAATTGTACAGATTGGAAGTTTGCCTCCTAAAATACTTGGAAAGTGCTGCTAGAATCCTCAGTTAAAAATGGTTTTCAAAAAATCTCGGTTCATATGTAAAAAATTAAAAACATCGGGTAAGGTTTTGTGAGAATATGTGGAATATTTATTAACTGACGGGACAGTGGGATTCTAGCAGCACTATTTAGACAAAATAGATGTTTTTCAGCTATATCATTTACTTAAAGAAATTATTAAACTCCGGGGGTTGTTCTGTTAGATTTTTTTTATTAAGGCAAATTTCGCTATTAATAGAAGTCACGTATGCCGTGGTGTTGTGTTAGAAACTCTTTTACATTTATGCAATAGATAATAATAGTTTATGTTTATTAGCGGTTTTGGTAAATTATCAAACTTAATTTTCTTTAAAAAGTCTAAATTTCCGGAAAATGACTTTTAAAGCTTCCTTAACATACCCGCGTAAGATCCAAAATGACGTCAGCGACTCGTTCGACGCAATTGTAGGGAAACAGAAGAGTGGATCAATCTATTGAATTTAAAATATTTGCAAGAAAGTTTAAAGTTTTTAGAATTTTTATACAAGATGGTGAAGTCAAACAAAATATTTTTTTTACAAATACTGTGGTTTCAATCTGGTTTTGTACATATTTTTTTCAAAATTATGACATAAATAAAAGAGTCACGTGACCATACATCCCTCGTCCCCTTAAGTCTGATCAACGGAAAAAAACTCTTAATGTTGATAAAAATAGGAAAGAAATAACCATTTCTTTTATGCCTGGTCTAGGATATATCTTTGATTTAAGCACTATCGAGTAGTGTTTTATCATAGCATTTCACGCCTGGTCTAGGATGCATCTTTGTATCCAATCACTGATCAAATAATGCTCAAAACCTTTAAAAAAAAATTTTTGAAAAAAAGACTGTAAAAAACAATGTATTTTTAATCTTTCAAATGGAGTGTACCAGAAATTTATATACTTTATATACTTTCATGACAAATAAATGTTTACAAAAAGCGGTGATTAACTTTATACAGTGGTAGATGAAATACTCACACAAGGTTTAGTCTTTGAAAGGGGTCGTCTGGGCTACTGGGGTACAATCTTGCATGTGATCTTAAAATGATTTTTCAAAATGGCTGGATTTTTTTTTTGAAATTGAAGCAATTTTATTATCTGTTATTTGCACCTGTATTTTCAAATAGCACTCAGGGTTCTATACGAGACAAAATTTCAGCCGCAAACAAAACCAAAAACCTTTGTAAAAAAGAAATGTCTCTAATAAAAATATAAAATAAAATATATGGAAATTACTTAGATTATCAATGCTCAAAATTAATAAAAACAGTACATAGCTGGAGAAATAAATATAGAATACAAACCTATGAAATATCATAGATGAAATCAGGTGCCATATAGAGGGGTGAGCATCCTCTTCGGATAGATTAATCTTGTAGTTTGCTTCATGACAGGATCAGTTAGCAACCATACTATAATAAAACTTAGCAAAGGTTAGTTAAAATGGAAAGATAAAACAGCTTTAAAATATTTTTTTTTGTATTTCTCAGCCCAGGTTCTTGGTAGAGCAAGATATGACCACCACGTCTGTTCCCTACTAATTTTCTTGGGATGTATAGTACATTTATGCATGATTTTCTTTTTCCTAAAGCTGTTGTGACACAAACTTTGATCTGAAAAGTTCAAGAATAAATGTTTCTTTCATGATGTCAGATACTATAATTTTCTTAAAGACTAGGTGATCTCAAAAATATGATGAAAGAGTGGAAGTGAACAATGTAAGAGAATGTTATTAGATTATTCTTTTTTATTAAGTTTATAAGAAGTAAAACGTTGCTGTCAATATAATGTTTTATGAATAAATTTTGTTAGTTCCTCTTTTTAATGAACTACTTATTTAAAATAATTTCATTTCAACTTATGCTTTCAAATTATCAAAACAAAAAACGATTTGAACTCTTCCAGTCGCTCGTGGTAATATACAAATATTGACCAGGGTTGAGGGCATTATTAGTAATATTAGTATGAATTGAATAAAATATTGCCCAACGTTTGGGAAAAGGACAATAATCAAATTTCAAGGAGGCTAGCATTATCAATGTTCTCCGAAAACACAGGCATAAATTGTTTTGTAATAAGAAAATAAATATTAAGATAGTGTATTGTTTTAGATAAATAATCTGCATCTTGAGTGTAGACCCATAGTTCTAGGGAATTCTGTCCTTATTTTGTTACTTGGTTGGTCTCTTGTGACGCATATATTTTTGAATTTATTTTAGTCTTTTTATATCAGGTATCAATTATTTTGACATAAGCTCTATAAACATTATAAAGGAACTATTCTTCGCTGACTATAACAATGATTATTATTGAAAAAAAACTAATTCGCTACCCCCGACTTCTTATGGTTTGTGTCAGCTTTAATGAATGAGTTTCTTGATGCATATCATTTTTCAAATAGAAATGTTCAATTTTGATCTAGAAATTTTTCAAACAACATAAAATATTTTTTTTTTTTTTTCATGTCAAATAAATATTCATTAATCATTTTGTCATTATATAGACTTGAGTTATTTCTTTAAAAAAATACTTCATGGTTTCAAAAACACATTTACTCCCAAAACTGCATAACTGTTTACTATTAAAAAATATAAAAATTATAGGTATATAAGAAATTCAAGTAATAAGAGAGTAAGAATTGTTAAAAAGAACATAAGTTACATCAAAATATTTAAAAATTGTAAATTGTCTTTGAACTTTTCATCAAATGAATAAAAAAATACCTCGTGTTAGAGTAATGAGTATATATATATGTACATGCATTCTTTGAACTTTGTAAGAAAAAAGATTGGAAAATGAAAGAATACATTGAACATCAAAAATTACAAATAAAAAAAAATCTGTATGGATATTTTCTTATTTAAACATGCCTTTACAACAAACAGAAAACAGGAAGAAAAAAAAGAAATATTGTGTTGATCGAGCGAATGAATTAAAGAAGACATATATTTCAGCGCATTTACTAATGAGACTCTGCATGCATTTACCTTGAAAAGTTGTTTAAAAAAATTCTGTACATAAAAGAATCTGAAGGATAACTTAATTTTCAAATTCTATATCTAACTCGGTCTTATAACTCTCTTTCTTTCTCTCTCTCTCTCTCTCTCTCTTGAAATAGCTTCCATGATTTCCACTTTTAAAAAGTTTTTTTCTTTTTTCAATCTTACCTGGTTCATAGGATGTTATTTACATTTTCATTATTTTCTTTCCAGAATTTCACCAATCAGGTTCTTGTATTGATCAAAAATGCAAAACACCGTAAAATTGTTTATTTGAATCGAGCAAAATCTTCAGAGTACCGTTTGTAGTTTAGGATAGATGATTATGTGCATTTAAAGGCAGCACACGAGGTTCCAAAGCATGATAAAAGTCAGGCATGCACTAACTTTTGTTTCATTTTTTATTACCATAACATGTTGTCAAAAACCAGGGAGTCATGATCACCTTCATATAAAGTATTGTGTATCACTTAATTTAAAGTGGCCATAAACGATATCCGAAAGAAATCAGTCTGTTTTTAATAGATCAGGATATGTCTCGACTACCTACCGTATGAGATAGATTCGTCGGGTGTAATTTCGCATACTTCCGGATAAACCTCTTTTTTTATTGTAATATTCCTTTTCTTTTGTCTCATTACATCAAAATTAATATAATAATAAAGGGAAATAAAAATTAATTAAATATTTTTTGTTTTAATAGTTTAAGTTTCTTTTTTTAATTTAAGGTAGGATTCTTCTCTGGTTTCTGATTAGTTGGAATATTCAATACATATTTGCTTATATGTCTTATATATTTAAGTTTACAGACAATCTAGACTTTCTTTTTTAAATTGTTGTGCATCGATCATATACCAAGTTTTTAAAGTTAATTCACGTCTATATTGAATAAAAATCACGTGACTATTGTTAGTAGAGAAATAAGGGTTGTCGGCGGACTTATAGTATATTCTAGGACAGTTCTGCCAGTAAAACTGTTGCCCAACTCTTGCCATGTGGAGGCATCTACTGGTAAGAGTCTTTTTTTAATAAGTAAATACATTAAACTCATTTTTTTCTGTTACATGTAAATCTAGATTTGTGCGAATGGGCTCCAACTGGAAATCAGCTCGTAAGGAGACAGGTCGTATCACATTTTCCATAATGATGTGTTTTGCGCGAATAGTGGCTCCAAATGGAAGCTTGTTCAGAGGAAAAAGGCCATACCACCATTTACTGACAGTGTTTGAAAATAAAATAATAAGCACGATATTGAACGCGTATATACAAGGATATTTTGCACGTTATATCCGTTACTTTTTAAATTAAAAATCGACAATATAATACCATCCGGCGATTGCTGTTGCCAGTATCTCGATGTTACCATAAATCCACCGGGATGAAAGCGGTCGCGATACATTCCGGACACTTGTTGTCACACACTAAAGATAGTCAACTATGTAAAACAGGCATTGAAATTTGGGGCTTAGCCCGTTAGCCCCAATGCGTTTTTGTTAGTTTATCCACCCCTTTTATTCATTTTGCTCCCGAGGCTTATGTATGGTACCTTTGTCTTTTATCAAATAAAATAATTTGGTAAAAAATACTATGCTCTCATAATATTACTGATATTTTCAGAGAAATTGAAGACTAACATTTACTAGTATGTCGTTATCGGGTTTCCTAGGACAGGGGTAAGTATCTTGATACCTTACTCTGGGTTTTGTATTTATACATGTAATTATACCTTTATTAAAGATATCAGTATTCAAAATTCAAAAAAAATCATAATAGTCATTGTTTTTTAGCAAGTTTAAGAAGATGAAAGGGTTCGTTCTACCTATTCCCACTTTCTGAAAATCAGGTAGGATAAGGTAACATTTTATGTGGGAATAGGTGGAATGTTTAAGTAAACCAAATGATTAACCTAAAAACATATACTAGTATCTGCTGTTTCAACAGTTGATCAATGAACAATTGAAAGGAAAATTGGCTTTTTCAAATTCTAAATCAGACTTTTTACTAATATTTAAAGGTAACATTGGAAATTTTTTATTTAATTACTGAATTAAATGATTTTTCCCGTTAATTTATTTATTATATTTTTTAAAATATCTACTGCATATAATTATTTGATTAAAATGAATAATTTTTTTTTTCTAAAACTTTTTATTTTCTGTCTTCAAATGTACAAAATACAGGTAAATCCAAGGTGAGATGTAATAGCTGTAATTAAATTATTATAAAAACAGGAATAGGTGGAATTGAGATTTTTAAAAAGGTGGGAATAGGTAAAAGATACAGGCGGAAGACATCTCATTGATTGAGGGGCATGTAAAAATTACATCAAACGTACCGAGATACCCCCTTTCAGGTAGAGACAGGATGTGTACAATACATTTAATGACACCTGTGATTCTAAAACAATGAAGCCCTTTTCAACAGACACCTGAGATTTATACCTTTTGTTATATAGCATGGGAACATTTTAAACTTCAATACAATGATATGAGTTTCAGGAATTCTAAAATGCATTCAACTTTCTCTTTCCATGTATTTGTTTTTAAATATATTACCGATTCAATTCGTAAACAATTAAACATGTCAGAACTGGTTATTCTATTCTTTCATTATTGAAGCAAATAGTTACAATTTTGACCCATCATGAAAATTATATTTAAAAAAAAATCCCCATAACTAAAGATGCTAAAAACAAGTAATTGCATGCATTGAATAAACCGACAGATGCATTTAATTTTCAGAGAAAAAATAGTTTAACTATGTTATTTATAAATTAGAAACTGAAATATTTCTCTTAGAATTTTTTTTTTCAATTTTAACCAATTTGTATTTAATTTTTACATTTAAATGATATTATAATGCATTATATGTACATTATCCATAACAAATCAATACACATTGGCTAAAATAAAAAAAAATAAAGAAAATAATAATTAGTGAAAATAAAAATGAAGAACGATAAATATATAACATTGCTGGCTTTGAGAACATTCTGCTTGAAATTAAATCTGGAACGACTTTAAAATATTTATTAATCAATTAGAGGATGATAATAGAAAATCAATATACATTCATCATCAATCTGTATTGATTAATTTACAACATACATGCTGGTATTGTTTATTTTATACTTACCATATATTCTTCATTTTTCTTATCAACCTGTCACGTGGCGCACCAGGGATCAAAGTAAACAGATACCTACCTGCGGATAGGTGAGACCGTCAAACGCGTTACCCATTGGATGAGTAAACACGTGATCATTTGAAAATTTAGAAAGGAACAATTCTGTATTGGTTTCATCAAGTAGGTAAGGCCTTGGGTCGGTTTTACAAAAGAACTTACGACTAAGACCCCCCCCCCAAAAAAAAAAAATTTCATAATTTAAAAAGATTAAAGTAATTCTGATATAAAGTTGATTAAAAACTTATATTTATATATACTTAAAAGTCTCATTTTTCTATAAGAAAGAGCGAACATTACGAGATGATATTTACAATCCGAAATATTGAAGGACATTTCTTAACGGTGGACACGATGTGATCAGTGAAGAGTTAACCGAGAAAAGACGGACTTTTCTTGGCGGCGGACATAATCTGACAATTTTTATCGGAAGAAAGGCGGACTTTTCTTGTCGGCGGATAATATTACGATTTTCTTAAGAAGGCATTTTGTAGCGGGGGCATAATATTACGACTTGTTTGAAAGAAAGGCGGACATTTTGTGGCGGCGGACATAGTGTGACGATTTTTTAAAAAAAGAGGCGGACATTTCGTGACGGCGGACATAACATGACGATTTTTCTGAAAAAGTGGCGTACATAACGTGACTGCGGACAAAACGTGACTCAACAGTCAACATTTGTTTTGGAATATCACCTGTCGTCAAGCAGTGTTGACACGTGCTGTGCTGAAGGGTGAGGCTTCATTATTCAGAGGGTTATAGTGTTTTTTTTAAGAAATGTTTCTCGATTGATTGATTTATTGATTGATTGTATACTGCTTAATGCCCCTCTCGGCACTTACAGTCTTTGTGCAGGGAGGAATCTTTATTGTGCCACACCTGCTGTGACACGGGGCCTCGGTTAATACGGTCTCATCCGAAGGACCGCCCCATTTAGTCGCGTTTTACAACAAGCCACGAAGTATTGAGGACCTATTCTGACCCGGATCCCCACGAGGCGGAAATGTTTCTCGACAAATTAGATTCAACGAGTTTACATGAAAGCAAACATTTTACAAATATAGATAAGTAAAGTAGTTTACTATACGCGTTTAATTATACCCCCTCCCCCCCTTGAAAAGTGGGAGGATATACTGTAAATGGTATGTCCGTCCATCCGTCCGTCCGTCTGTCTGTTACGCTTTGAGGGCTTTGGGGTACCAATCTCTTATCCGCAACTCCTCTCATATATACCACTGAATGAAATTTGATGAATCTTAATTACATATTGCCATTGTTTACCTCTTATTTTATATTTTGATCCGACACATATTTTGGGTTTACTATAGCAAAACATAGACACTGTCATTTATCATTTAGTGAGGTCATTGCTCACATTGCCTCTAGTTTATTCTTGTGTTTAACTAGCTTTATCGCCGCTATCAACATCGATATTACTTAATTTTGAATTTCTACCTCACCTATCAACTTCAGGTGAGACCGAAACGAGCTGTCTTTAATATGATAAGTTGTCTAGATGTCTATTATAGGATATGTTGCCTATGTGTCTATCATGGATATGTTATCTTTGTGTCAATCATAGGATATGTTGTATATGTGTCTATTATAGGATATGCAGTCTTTGAGCAAACGCAGACAAATCAGTGAAAATTTATTACGTAAGAAAATTATAATTTTATCTGCTGTTTCCCGTACTTGTATTGTTGCTGTAGTGATGTCATAATCCATGTTTTCTGAGGAGAGATCCCCAAACAAAACTCCTGTCAGAATACTTGGAGATAAACATGTCTGTTCAGACATATCATATTTTAAATGTAAGAAGACATTATACAAATTCAGATAAGTAAAGTAGTTAATGTACGTGTTTAATCTATTCATGTGTTCCACTTGCTTTGTTGCCCTATCATTATTGATGCTACTTAATGTGGAATACGTACCCGACCCTCAGCTTCAGTTGAGTCCAAAGAGATGTGTCTATTATAGGATATTTTGTCTGTGTGTCTTTTATAGAATATTTTGGATATGTGTCTATTTTAGGATATGTTGTCTATGTGTCTATTATAGGAAATGTTGTCTATCGACATAGTATTGTAGTCTATGAGGAAACGCAGACAAATCAGTTAGAGTTTATAACGTAAGAAATAATCATTTTACATGTTGTTTCCAGTATTGGTGTCCTGGCATCACAATTCATGTTCTCTGAAGACAGATCCCGTAACAATACTCCTGTCAGATTACTGGGAGTTGAACATTTCGGTTCTTTGTTTAACTTCAATGTTAAGGTCCTTGATTTGGAAAATCTGACAAAATCGGCCAAGATGCAGTCACAGTGCAGAGGATTTTTTTCCACTGACCTTTAACAAATAAATCTTTCATAGTTTTAATGTGTGATATCTCTTTCAATTCTGATATATAGATTAAACAATAAAAATTCTTTATATAAAATCTAAAAATAATATTTTATATTCAACTTAAACCAAAATACATGTTTAAACTATATTAAGCATTTTCCACATTTACAAAATTGAATTATCTAAAAAAAAAATACCCTGCCTACTTACAGCGTCTTTAATTCTGGAAGTCCCAGGAACATGTCTTTGTCTAATGTAGTTATGTTATTATGTTCCCCAAACCAAGTTGGGGAACATATTGTTTTTACTCTGTTTCTTATTATGTTCCCCAAACAAGTTGGGGAACATATTGTTTTTACTCTGTTTCTTATTATTATTATTATTATTATTTTTCTTCTTCTTCTTCTTCCTGGGTACTTTTTTGTCCGGGAATGATCTTGTAAACTGTTCGTCCGATGTAGGTAAAACCTTTTTAGGGTCAGTAGACATGTTATGTAGATTTGCGGAATCAAGGTCATTTTGCGCGCACGTGCTTGCAAGAGCGTGCACGTGCAACACGTGAAATGACCAATATAATAGATAGAGCCGCAACTTTTCTTTTTTTTTTGATGAAATGCTTTGAAACTCATAATGTGAGGATATATTAGTAGTATAGACATGATGACATGGTCAAAATTGCAAGATCTCACGCGCATGCACGTGCGCTTCGCTCTGATTGGCTGACACTAAAGTCTCAATATCTTTCTTGCTTTTTGACGAAATCCTTTGAAATTTTAAACATAGCCATGATTAATATCCTACAACGTGATATATAGCAATTATCATGAAAACACGTGCATGCACGTGCTCTGCAATCGATTGGCTTAAACTTTAAATAGCTATAACTCCCTTGGTTTTTACCAAAAAGGATGGGGTTTGGGAAAATAAAAAATATAATAGACTCCTACAAGAAGGTATGGTACCCTGCACATGATCCAATCGTGTAGTGGCTGCAATTGATTTTAAATTTAAACAGCTTTAAATCCCCTTGGGTTTTTAACCAAAAGGGGTATTTAAAAATAAAGTTATGGACTTTTAAAAGGGGTGGTACATGCCCTTTACAGGGGTGCACGTGAAATGAGCAAAATCAAAAAAACTTGAATGAGCGTATTTTTTAAAAATATTTTTGGATTAACTACTTTCATATTTAGTATATTTAAATATATAGATCATGTAGACATTGAGCACATGCATTCACATGCGCCCCACGCAATGCCAAAATTAAAAGAACTTGGTACACTTCTGGGTAACTTTTTAAAATTAAAAAAATAGAGTTTGTCTTATTTAATGAAGCTTCGGGAATATGGCACCAAAAGGGAGTTGGGGAGCGTTTGGGACATCTGTAACGGTCCCCTTAAAAAGCACTAGTTATTATTATTTTTTTTTTCTTCTTCTTCCTGGGTATTTTTGTCCGGGAATGATTTGTAAAATATACATCCGACTAAGGTGAAATGTTTATAGGGTCAGTAGACATGTTATGTAGATTTGCGGAACGAAGGTCATTTTTCGCGCACGGCTTGCAAGAGCGTCACGTGCAACATGTGAAATGACGGATTTAATTGATATAGGCGTAACTTTTTAAATTTTTGATGAAATGCTTTGAAACTTTAACATAAAAAATTTTTAGTAGCAAAGACAATATGACATGGTCAAAATTGCAAAAACTCAGGCATGCACGTGGCTTTGCTCTATTGGTGAAACTGAAGTTCAAACTTCTTGTTTTTTGACGAAAACCTTTGAAATTTTGAAAAAAAGCCATGCATTAGAATACCTCCAACTATATATAGCAATTATCATGAAAAAACGTGCATGCACGTGCGCTGCAATCTGATTGGCTTAAACTTTAAATAGCTATAGCTCCTTTGATTTTCAATCAAACAGGATGGGATTTAGAACATAGATAGAAATACTGGTCTACTACAAGAAAATATGGCACCCTGCACATGCATACACGTGCATGACGGGGCTGCAATCTATTTGGGTGAAACTTTAAAAAGCTATAACTCCCTTGGTTTTTAACCAAACGGGGTGGGATTTAGAAAAAGATAGATGTAACGGACATCTACAAGAAGGTATGGTCACCATGCTCATGTAGCACGTGCGTGCACGTGAAATAGCAAAAAAAAAAAAAAACACTTAAATGAGCGCATCTTTTTAATACTTTTGGATTAAATACTTTAATATTTAGTATATTAAAATTATAGATTGTGTAGAAAGATGATATGGTCAATACGCACATGCATTCACATGCGCACGCGTGCAATGCTAAAAATTGAATGAACTTGGTACGCTTCTGGGTAAACGTTGTTAAAGTCTCAAATGCATCAAGTTTGTCTTATTTAATGAAGCTAACAGGGAATATAGCACCACAAGGGAGATGGGGAGCGTTTGGAAATTGAAAATCCCCCCCTTTCAATTAGCACTAGTTGTTAAAGATGTGCCTACATAGAACACATACATTTGTAACCTGATGATCCACGTTCACTATTCATGAAATAATGTTAAATGAAGTTTACATGGGTGAACAACAATGTAGTGAACTTCAAATAAATATTTCATTGTCTTTGTAAATTGAACCTTCCATCAGAATTAATCTTTCTCTAGTACACTTCAAAAGTTAGAGGACCAGCCTCTTTTCATGAAGTATATGGGATAACGAAAATATTGAATATCAAAGTCCATAACACAATAAAAATTGGGGCAGAGTAAACACGGACCTCAAAATCATCAGAGGTAGAATCAGGTGCCATGGAGAAGTTAGAATCACTTGCCGACCGGTAACACCCGCCGTATGCTCCTTGTCATGATCGGTAAATAACGGAAAAATACGTCGTCAATTCAATTTATCAATAACGCACTAACAATAAGTATGAAAATCGTCAGTCTGCATCTGACTCAATGATAAATAATATTTGCTGACAAGGTCATTGTATCGACCATAGAACTTTAAAAGAATTAATGATGACTTTAAAAGAGACTGCTGGTATTCTTGTTTTATCAGCTTGCTTGTCAATAATTTACCCCGCTTTAGAAATTGTTCATACGTAGAACATGCTCTTGTATATCGAATCAACTGAAATATATACTCTGTGTGCAGCTGATGAAGGTATATTGCTGCATAAGTAAAGGGAATTTGACAATAGAAAAGTTAGTCATCACGTTTATCATAGAGCGTGGTTGTTAGATTACCATTAAAGTCTTTTTCAAGTAAAATATCAAAGATGAAACAGATGTGTCAGCTTCTGTGGTATCTTTTATCTCAAGCTCTCCAAGACATATCGCATCTACATAAGTAAATTTGCGAGTTCCATTTTTATTCAAAAACCAGCTCTCGATGAATGGAGATAAAATCTCACCTATAATAGTAGGTATTACTTTTCAAATATCTTTCGAGCCATACTGTTACTCTCACGACCAACAGGCAATGAATTCAAATCATTTCTACATGTACTGTACATATATATGTAATTTTTCTGGGTACTTGCTTGATGCCCTGTTCATATGTTTTTTAGACTGGTCACTGTTTGTTTTCTTCACCTATTTCATTGGAGTCCAACTATTGTAGAAAATATTTACAAAATCAGAACCCTTACATGGTTTATCTACTTTTTCTTCAATGCCCGCAACCCTTAGTTGCCGTATGATGCAGCAAAGAAGCATTTATGGAACTGAAATAGCCTTTTATTGTTCTTTAAATTAAATAATCGAGACATTTTTGTTCTTGGCTTTTTTCAGGCAATAAGTTTGATTAACAACAATCTTAATTGTATGACAAAAAAATAACTTCATCTTTTCCATACTTAATGTTTATTATGTTAATGTCAACAGTTAATGTTTCTATAGTAAGTAAAATGCACTTTATGAATTAATTTTTTAGCGTTTTCCGTAAGTAAGCTGAATTTGTCGTTTAAAAGACCAATAATAGTGTGCAAATTCTTATCTCTCTATCAATGAATAAAAGTAAGAAAGTATGAATTTCCCGGAAAAATCTGGGTTGCACATCCTCAATTCTTAATTAAAAAATATATTATTCCAGAATTGCAACGTTTTTCCTCTTTCTAAATCTATCTGACAACCAAATTGATATGTTAATTTATTGAAAAGGACTTCCTATAAAAATTGAGTCGTAACTTAAAAAAAACACACTCTCACTGCGAATTCTTTGTAGTAAATCGCTGCCAGAGTTTTTTTTTTTTTTTTTTTTTTTTTTTGTATATTATGATACTGCTTCTTTACAAAATGTCTTTGAGGAAATGTCCTTATGTCTGCATCTTAATGATCATGAGTCCATTTTGCAATGCATCTACAGGAGTCGTTCTTCTAGAATTGCGCCATAAACATTAAAGCATAGCGTTATCGTTAATTGCTTATATGGAAGTATTTTTCCGTTCTTATTAGCTTTTTTCTTGTCATTATCCATAATTCTTGAACATTCGATCTTTCATATGGGTGTCATCCTGAGGCCATGTGTTTATTTCGTCCGCCATTCCTCTGTCGCACAGAGTTCGAATAACATTGATTTTAGAATAAATGCGACCATAATAACATCAAGACAAGAAATTACTAAGTAATAATCAATAGGTTATATTACTTACTACTTTTATTTGTTGCTTCGCATCATCTGATTAATGAAAAAACGCGATTTTAACCCCACTCCAGCAAATCGGGAAAAACTGTTCTGTTTACAGTTCGAGTTTCCTCGTTAAAATTATTCCACTGAGCACGTGGTTGGCATGTGCATATATCTGCTGTGGATAGATTCGTTTATTACCATGATTATATTTAATTTTTCATGGAACAAGTCTTGATAATTTGTTGGTTTCTTTAAAACTCAAGAAAAAAAAGATATAAATGTCCTAAACATATGTGTTTACGGCGGGGTTTTTTTTTGTGGCGATAGAAGTTATTTTCAAATGGGGCACTGCAAGGAGGATGCTTAGCATTTAATTTGAAAATGTTAAACAATATGCGGTGCATGAAAAACAAATTGTAATTACATTCGAAAATTGGTACATATGTATATTTTGTTTAGAAGTTAAATAGAAAAAATAGGCAGTTATAGGATTTCCTTCAGGCACCTCACATAAATAGCTTGATTGTTTGTAATGACCAACACATTGTATGGAGTAATGTTTTGACATAAAAACGCATCATGTCTCATTATGGTGACAACGTTGTAAGCTCTCGCTCATTGAACATAGAAGCTTGATAAAATATATTAAGTTGTTTCTTTGAAATTTAGAAGGGAGTACAATGTTTGCAA
>NW_026931664.1:0-4770 GCF_032062105.1 Saccostrea cuccullata
CTGTGACCTTTATGCTAGAAATATGTTTTTAACTTTGTTGCCGCCGGGGGCATAGTGTTTCACAAACACATCTTGTTCGCTATGCAATGGTCTCTCCGTGTAACAATGAGGCTGTTCATTTCCCCGGAATCTTATGTTTTGTTTGCATATATGTCCAGATATGAGGAAATGTAATTCGTCTGAAAACCAATTATTTTGAAATGAAATCTGCGTAATTGTCAGCAATGTCAGCTGCCCAACGACAAAAATCAAATTCTTTGAACCAGATCCGAGATACTCAAACCCTTCATTATCTGAATTTTGTATGGAAAAAGTTTGAGATCCTTCCTATTTATGTCACGAACACAAGTTTCAGGGATTCCAGTCTCTGAGGAGGAACGTCTAACTGATTTTTCTGGACTGTTAGAGAGAATTTCTTGAAGCGTACTCACATTTTCGTAGCTCCAACTTGACCTCGGCAGACTTGCTTTGGCGCATCTGCTTCTGATCCTTGTTGCTCGAATTTAAAAATAATTGTGTAGACATGTTTTCTGCTCAAATTACAATTCTTAAAATGAGATCCAAAGTTTTGCTTAACGTCTGTTACACATTTCGTTTCATAAAATTGTTTGACGATAAAAATGCGCTGTTCTGACATTAGTCGTGCTATATTGAAATGACGTTTAATTAAAATGACGTCATAATGTCGGGATGTTATCATATTTAGTGTATTATCTTTTCTCATTGTAAAAACTTTTGTTTGAGACCTTTCGAATGATATCAGTTTTATAGAAATAGCTCGAGATTTAGCGAAGTTATCAAAATGAAAAACTGTTACTTTTCTTGGACACCCTGTATTTCAAAAAACTTCTTCTTAAGTACCAATTGGCCAGAAAAGCATCCTGGGATAGTGTAGATTCTAAATTGTTGAAATCATTACAACAGGGGTAGGGTGGAGGCAGGGCACTATTACAAAGTCACGATGGGGAATCTCGTAGAGAACAAATCACTAAGGTGAGCGATGTGGCCCATTGGCCTCTTGTTACAGTCTTAAAATGCTTTAAATGTATTCATTTTCATTTCGATGCTCCCCTGCCACCTACCTTCTTCACAAACAAATACAAAAAAATTAAGGTCACTACTGGCTAATTTCAGTTTAGGAAATATGTACCAAATTGTAGGAGAAAGATCCGGCTTTTTGTGTAGGGGGAGGGCAGCGTTTTTTAGGAGGTTAACCCCCCCCCCTAAAACATTTGCTCGGGACTGCTCTTGTTCCTAAAATGTCATTCATTCTCTACTCTAGCTTGGGCCAACGCACTTTTGAGGAACTTCACTTTATACCTAACAAATATTTTTTTCTGATTCATAAAAGATTCTCAGAGAAAATAATACCAAATTAAGTACACCTATTAGATAACAAAATAAAAAAATGTTGAGATAGATTTAATATAATTGAGATTTAATGTTTCACTTCATGTTTGTCGCCTCATAGGCACTTCGCTCGCCTTGTCCCGCCTCTTCTTTCTCCAGGGGGTCCATTCCAGTCAAAAAAAAATTTCCAACACAGAAATTCCTTGACAAGCAAAAAAAAATCAATATAGAAATAATAAGAAACGTAAACTCATTTTCCAAACATGAAAAGTCTACTTGGGGGGGTTGGGGGGGGGGGGGGGGGGAGTCGTTGGATCATTGACCTTTTAAAACTTCAGTTGTACCGGTGACTGTTTATAACTATTTCACATAGAACTGTCTTTTCGAAGGGGTTTCCCCGTTTTCTAAGGGGGTCCAAAGTCACTTTTTTGGTTTAGTATAATATTACATTTAATATTAAAATTTACTTTGATATTTCGGTATACTTTATGCAAAATCTCTACAATTTACAAACAGACTGTCTAGTATGTGTCTATGAAATATCATACACACACTGAAGAGGGCAAAAAGGATAATTTTTTCATACTTTATAACAATTTTTCGATATGAATGGGTCTTCGCTCCACTTTTTGAAGATAATCCTAAAAGTTTGTAATAAAACATATACAATTTTTGATTACAAAAATATGGCGCAAAGACCCACTACACTTTTGTGACAAAACATTCGCATTTTGCGGGAAATAGTTTAAGTCCATGTATTCAATGGTCATTTAAACAATAAAATGCTTTCTTTGTTTGTTATAACTGGAATGAACGGAAGCAGCTGTTGAAAAAAATACATAACCCGCGTAAGCGGGTTATGTAATTTTTTTGCTGCAATAGCTGCGACCGTTCATTCCAGTAATAATAAACAAAGAAAGACATTTTATTGTTTATATTTATATCTGTTTAAATAATCAATTAAAGTAGGATTAAAAAGATTAATTATTGTATTAATGATGCGAACGTCTTTATACGTTTCATTGATGAAACAGCCACTGATTAAGAAATCTGTACATGCGACATGCCTACTGTAGTTTACGCAGTGATGAACGAAATGGGATTTCTTAGAAATAAAGGAGAAAATATTCAGTGGATGTAAATATATCACAAACATGATGTCAATAATGTCAAATATCACAATGATATGTGTAGCGTAGTGGTTATCGTGTTAGTCTCATAGCAAAATGATTTATATAATTTTTTGATAAGAGATTTAAAAAAAATTATAGATTTTTTTTATCATAATTTCATAAAGAAGATGGGCGCATTTGGCGTGTGATCTGCAGGTATCATTTGTACGAAACATTTATGGTTTAAATGTCCATGATTTGGTTGGCTGAACATAGCTGGTCAGAGTTTACAAACACGTCCATAGTATTTTTTTTCGGTTCCCGCTTGAAAAGTGGGGGATATTAATTTGGGTTTGTCCGTCCTTCCTTCTGTCCGTCCGTCTTTCTGTCTGTCTGTGACGCTTTCGTTTCCACACGATCTCTCGAGAACCCTTTGAGCTTTTGCAATGAAATTTAGCATAGCAACTCCCTATGGACTAAAGAAGAACCCTATTGATTTTGATGTCAAAAGGTCAAAGGTCAAGGTCATAAATAAGCAAATTCTGTCTGTTATAACACTTTCGTTTCCACATGATATCTCTAGAACCATTTGAGCTATTGCAGTGAAATTTTACTTAACAACTCCCTGTGGCCTAATGAAGACCCCTACTGATTTTGAGGTCAAAGTTCAAGGTCTTAAATTTATCCATTCTGTCTGTGTGTAACATATTCATTTCCGGGCTATATTTCAAGAAAGATTTTGAGCTTATGCAATGTAATTTTATACCAAAACTCCCTAGGACCTCTCTCACCTCTCTCAAAGTGCCCCGCCCCGTTTGTTTTATTAGTATTTATAGTATTACATGTCGCTATTTTTAGCACAGGGGCATGAGGAGAGTTATTGCGTATAAAACAGGTTCTCGGCGGACTTTATGTTCTTATTACATCTATTTCTTAATTACTTACTTATGCCTGCTATCCCTTTTGGGGCATAGGCCGCTAACAAGATTCCTCCAGGCCCCTCTATCCTGGGCAATATTTTCTACCTCCTTCCAGTTCTTCCCAATTTTCTTGACGTCTGCCTCCAAGCCAGGTGTTCTTTGGCCTCCCTCTCTAACGTTTTCCTTGGGGGTTCCAGGATAGGGCTTGCCTTGTGATGTTCTTATGTGGCTTGCGTAGAGTATGCCCTATCCACCTCCATCTTCTCTGTATTATTTCAGTTTCTATTGGGGCTTGGTTGGTTCTTTGCCACAGATTGATGTTACTTATTTTGTCGGGCCATCTAATCTGGAGGATGCGTCTCAGATGTCTGAATCCTGTTTATTGTGGCAACAGTCATCCTCCATTACATCTATTAGAACTGTTTCATAAAGGCTAAATAAATCAAACACCATAGATTGTGTAAAATTTTGACAATACCGAACATGAATATATACATGTACGTGACTTCACTTCTGCATATACTTGACTCCATGTAAAGCGATTCCGTGGTCTAGTGGCATGTTTCTCGCTTCCCATGTGAGAGGTCCCGAGTTCAAGTCCTGTACGGACCACTTTTTGTTTTTTAGAAATACTTTTATTTTTTACTACATAATAGTATTCAGCACGCGAAATGAAAAAAATTACGAGGTCTGGCTTGTACAAACTCATAAATTCATCATTACAGTGTGATAATTATTCCATATAAAAAGAATCTTCTATACACATAGTAAAGAATAAGCAATTAAATCTTTATCTGATCCATAATGGTATATTTTATTTGCTTCAGTATACATGCATGTATGCATTTAATAATTCTAAAAATTCAGTGAGGGGGATCCGACTCTGCCCCCCCCCCTCCCCCCGAACTGTGCATGTTTTACTTTTTCCTTAAGCGGGGGACACAAATTCCCTGAATTAGCTTGTTCTCATTTAGTTTCTTCTTCTTCTTCCTTATAACCACAAACCACCTTCTGGTGTATTGTCGTGATTTTTTTTTTTTGCGCTTGCCCTTGGGGAAACAACGAACTATTTACAGTCTATAAAAACCATTATGGCGAAATTTACAATTAAAACATGTTGGAGCTAAGTCATTCTAATTGCTCCAACGCAGTCCTTGAAGCTCTCCAGGCTAGAGGCGCTGACTGCAGTAGATGATAGGTTGAAAGACCTTGTGAGATTGTAACATTTCTGTCCGTTTATCGTAGGGGGTACTATAACATAGTAATGTTTCACAAAAAATAAACACCTAAAATATTTAATACATAGATGCATGATACGTGTTCATGTACAATATAGAATAGAAGATTGGAATTGATTTTGCTCGAGAACCAAACTGAACCAAAATTTA